>NC_084589.1:10132500-10290000 GCF_033807715.1 Cololabis saira
GCCTGTAGTGTGATGATGTCAGATACGGCCGACTCAGCAGCTTAGAACCTCGGCGGAATAGTTACAGAAAAGTATCTACTCGGCACGTTAGACCCCTGGTGGAGAAGAACCAAACAGAGGCGAGTCCAGCAGGGCTGAGTAGGTGCTAGTGGAAAAGCGCCAATAGTTGCAGACGAAGCACAACGCCCGAGCAGAGGAGGCCTCTTCTAGATGGAGGTTCTCCCCCGAATGCATGTGGCGTAGATCTTGTCGTGCACCAGTCTGCAGCAGCCCGCCGGGACCTTTCTGCAGCAGGTAACGTGAGCTAAAACCAGCTCAGCTGGTTGCATTGATCAATCCGAAAAAGCATGGAAGGATTTTCAAGGGAAAGCCTCCTCGCTCCGAGGAGATGACGGCGGTGTGGTCTGGGTTTGCAAAGGTGCCTCTGAACAAACCCCTTCAGACTTCTTTAGACAGATGAGACCTGAAGTGTGCCGCCGACCAACTACGCTGGCATTTCACAACAGAATTGTGAGAACCTCGGCACACAGATGCAAAGAAAGATGTTTATAGAATGCCAGCACATTCCACGTTTGACAGATTACCTGGTGACAGGTGAGGGTGTCAGGTTTTGTATAAAAGTAGCATTGAACAAAGGATTCCTCTTTCCAAAAGATCCCTATGAAAAATCCATATTACACATGTTAGAAGCTGTGTTCACAGAAACACACCTAACGTCCGGTGGCACAGGGCCATCTCATGGACAGATGCGTGGACATGTCCTTTCTCCTGTGTTCAGGTGGACCTGTCTCACCTTTCTTTAGGGAGAAATGCTCATCAGGTTATTGACACCAAACATGAGATGGACCACCCAGGCTTTATTAGTAAAAGGTACAAAAACCAGCATCTGTGACGGTCTGGACCTGTCTCCTTTTTCATTGTCTGGTTCATCATGGAGAGAAGCAAAAAGATCTTCTGAATGGTGGAAAAAAGTTCAGGTAGGAACTGATCAGAACCAGAGAACAGCTGGAGTAGGGGATGTTGGGTGGGATGAGTCCTCCAAAATGCTGCAGGCCTTCTTGTGGCAGTGGGACCATTTGACGAGTGGGACCAGTGGAACCAGTGGGACCAGTGGTTCCTCCTGGAAAAACAACAACTATGGAGCATCGAACCACAGTTATGAGTGAGTTGTGTCGGTTGCTGTGTGGATTCTGTTCTCACTGCAAACAAACCGCTCCAGGTCTGGAATGGAAGTGAGCCGAGACCACCTCTCCTAGGAGATCTCGGCTCACTTGTTTTGTCCCGCACCCGAGCGCGATTGCTGTGTTCACATATACCAAACCAACCGATCTTTAGGGGGAAACGCTCCCTGTTCCGGAACAACTGCTCCAAACGGGACAGATGTGAAAGCACCCTCAGGAAATGGAGCTGCTGCCGTACCGTCCTGATCGGCACGCTGGTGTTGCTTGTCCAGGTCAGTCCTCATCCAGGTGCAGGCCCATGTGCAGTGTTATTTCTTTGGTTCCTGTGATGTTTAGCACCAGGTTGATCTCACTGCAGCAGCAGTTATTCTACCTCCTCCCTGCAGGCGGGGTCATCTCTCCCCATGCTGAGCCCAACTACTGTCATGTAGCCCACAAACGTCACAATAGGGCTGCGTAAAGAGTGCAGACGTGAAACCAGATCACATTTATTTTGCTCACTTAACACCATCTTGGTGAAAGGTGACACACAAATCAATAGGATGAAAAATGTTGAACGTCTTCCCAGCGTTAACCTCTGAGGAACCAGAGCTACAGAGTTCAGACTGGAGGGAGCTTTTTATGATGGCTTTGTGACATCCAAGGTGTTTAGGGGCAGAAATCGTTGATGAAGCGCGTCGTTTGTGTTCTCTGAGTGAAAGAAGCCATAACCGACCCTGACAGGTCTTCAGCTTTCCTAAAACTTACTTTATCTGACATCACGGGTCGTCCTTTTTTTAGACAGTTTAGAGCACTGGTCCCCAACCTTTTCTGAACCGCGGACCGGTTTAATGTCTGACAATATTTTCTCGGCCCAATCTAAAGGTGTAGTTGATAAAAACTAAATAAAATAGAGATCGGCGTTAAAAACTGTGGTATTTTCTCTATAGTAATAAAAATAATTAATAATAATAATAAAACATAATTTTCAAAAAAATAAAATAAAATAATGGAAATTGTAAATTACCTTTAATATGAGTATTTCTATACATTTGTTTTTTATGTTTTTATGTCTCATTAACGTTATTTAAAGCCAGGCTTTTATTTTATTTGTTATATATGAAGGAGATCGATATTTAGTGCTTTTATTTTGAAGGCATCTCGCCGAGACCTCGTCAACATCCGGCGCTTCGGACTTTAAAGGTAAAAGTTTAACGGCAGTAGAAAGTGTGTCTGCAAGACTAAACTAGTGTCGGGAATGCTAAATGGTTCCTAACCGACATAAAAAGCACTTGTTAATAAGGATTTGTTTTCTTTGCAAATGTTATGCCGTATTTATGTACATATTGAGTTTGGCTGCCATGGTTACTCATGTATTGTGGTTAGCGGTAGGCCTGATTTATGGTTCCGCGTTAAATCGACGGCGTAGGCTCTGCGTTGGTGTAACGCAGAACCATAAATCAGCCTGTAGCTGTTATTACCGAGGGAGCGAGCAGCTGCGTCGGTCTGTATTTAAGTTAAATGAAACTTATATGAATTTAGAAAGATTAACTCTATTTTATTTTATTCCTTTATAGCTCTTATGCAGTGTTTGCAGTGTATTTACATCCAAGGAATAAAAACATTGTGAACCATCAGTTTGAGAGTCATCCATCATCAGTCGGGGATTCTACAGAAATATTTTTTTCTTTTTGTGCGGCCCGGTACCAAATGACCCACGGCCCACTACCGGGCCGTGGCGCGGGGGTTGGAGACCACAACAGAGCACAACAGTTTACAACAGTTAAGATGCAGCAGTATGTTATGTTATTCATTCATTCCTTATACCTCCTTCTCATTCCTCAAGCGTCCGCTCTGAACTACGTGCTATCCAGAAATTAGCAGGTCCAAAATCGGTCCGTCTTACGTTTTCATATCCCACTATTTAACCCGTACGTGTGTCTGTGTCTGAGAGGGGAACGGTAGCTTAGCTGCTTTGCTACATCTTCCAGTTGTCGACGTCTTTTGCCTCGAATTTCACGTGACGACTTTTTTCATTTAGACCTGATTTAATAAGCCGTCTCAATATTGCTTTACCCGCAGTAAGAGGGTGTCTCGGGTCTGAAAGGGTTAACAGGAATGTCACTCAGGAGGAAGAAAAAGACAAGCAGCAGAGGAGACAGCGGCTAGCCAGAAGATGGGAAAGTAAATACAATGACACAGCGAGAGGATTCACGGAGAGGTAGACGACAAGATGGAACAGACCAGACAGGGGGGTGAGAAAGCAACTGAAGATTGACAGAGGAGGAGATGAGATTGAAAGAGAAAGTTAGACAGATGATCAGAGCAATAGCTGAACAAAATGAAAGGCAGAGTGAGAGGAGGAGAGGCGAGCCACTGAGGCTTCACTAATTGCCACACCGAGGAAGGGGAGAGGGCTTTTTTCCAAAGAACAGTCATGCTGGTCTGTTCTTTGAATCGAATCTCTGTTCCTCTCCCACCTCCCTCCGCCGCCGTCTAGACGAGAGCAGAACAAGCTGTTCTCGTTATGTGAGGAAGAGGAGGAAATGTGGAGTGTCATTAGGTCGCACACTGCCAGCCGGGGACATCGGAAACTCGCACCAAGAGCAGGCCAGCAAGGTGTGTTCGGTTTCGGGTTATCCGTGCAGGTAATAGGCATCTGTGTGTTTGGGGGGGGAGCAAAATACAGCACTTCCCTTCCTCCCAAAGCACTAATGAAGTTCTTTTAAGCATTTTTCCCTCCTTTAATCTCACATTTATTAGTTGCAAGGACAAAAAAAAACAAAGAATCAAGACCAGAAGTGTGAAGAATTGGACCTAAACTTGATTATAACTCCCAATTAGACCTGTGTAATTACATTAAGTAATTAGTGTGGTGCATGGATGTGTGATGGCAAAGATTTCACCAAGCTGTACATTTCTGTGGTAGTACTCTGAAAGGGACTTATTCTTTCTGTCTTGGATATACAGAGCAGGATCCATTTGTGAAGGAAAGCATGGAACTTATTATTTTCCATGCTTGCCTCCAAATCAGAAACATTTGGCATACTTAATTAAATCCCATCTGATTATCTCCTCGGTAATCAGATCAGATTTATTCAGATCCATGGTGTTGCTTAAACCACATGAAATAATCCCCAGATTTTCCCTAAAACAGCATTTGTTTTTCTGTTTTCAGCTGTTGAGGAGAAACGATACTCAACTGAACATTTATGCAGTGCAGCAGAAGCAGTCATGTAAAGCTCACTGTTTAGTTCTGGTGTGAAGACAACAGAAATCATCTGATCGTTGCTTGCAGGTCTTTGTATTTGTATTTGGGCAAATACAACCTCAGATGAACATGTGACGTTTTCACTGCTGTCAGTTATTTAACAAAAATGATGCTAAAAGAAAAAACACCCTTTGAACCGTAGTAAATACCACCTCACTGCCTCCACAGGACTGAATGTGGTAATCTGAAGGCAGATGCTTCCTATCTTCAGTCTGGGATGAACTGAGCATCGTTAGGTGTGCAGACCAACATGCCAACTGGGAAAGACAAAAGCAGTGGTCATATGGTGCTTTTCCAGTAGTACCTACTCAGTCCGACTCGATTCGCCTCGGTTTGGTTCTTTTCCACTAGGGGTCTAACGTGCCGAGTAGATACTTTTCTGTTTTTATTCTGCCGAGGTTCTAAGCGGCTGAGTCGGCTGTATCTGACATCATCACACTACAGACCACCGATTGGTCGGGGGGTTGGAGTCAGACGTCTGAGTCAGGAGGAGGAAATCAGAGAAAGAGACTGACGGATTCTGGTTCATTTTATTCAACCAGCAATGGCAGCAAAAGTCTGTTTGGTGATCCAACTCTGAGGTGCAGATGTTCATAAACCTGGTGCTGAGGAGAGAATTAAAAAGGGATCTAGACGGGCGATAAAGCCTGAATTATGGTTCACACGCCGTGACGCCATCGTGAATCCTTTGGACTTCTCCGTCACTCCATTTCGCCACGGTGCAGTACCCCCTGCGACCGCTAGGGGGTCGCGATCTTTTCCGGTCAATGTGAATATAAGAGATAAGGACAACTATTGTGCAAAAAAAAAAAAAAAAAAAAAAAAAAAACACATACACGAAGAAAAGAGCGCTGAAAGTTCACGACTGCCGGAACCGGAAATGCGTTGCTACCAAGCGAACCAATCACAGCCCTCTCGGTCTGCGTCGCCTCGACGCATAGTTACAATTTTTGGGAGGTGCAAGTCAGTGACGGCGTGGGGTGTGCGACACAGCGCAACCTGCGGCGTAGGCACGCCGTTGATTTGACGCAGAACCATAATTCAGCCTTAAGGAACGTTTCCTTAAGGAAAAGAAACCAGGCCCAAACCAGGCCGAGTTGGGCCAAGCTGAGATGAGTAGAGCCGAGTAGGTAATAATGGAAAAGCACCACTAGAGAAACAGTTGTTGCTGCAAATCCAGCTGTAAAAGGTTATACGCCTCCTTCCAAATGATATGGAGTCCAGCGTTGTGAAGCCTTTCAGACAGTTGCCTGGACGTCCCAGGAAACTTACACGGAGGTCATACGGTGCATAATTCAGAGCAACATCATCTGTCCATGACAGCACGGCTAGAAGAAGACCGAACAAGTGGGCTCTGTTTGGAAAGGTGGCCTGAAGAAAGCCTCTTCTGTCCTAAAAAAAAATCAAACTTGGATGCCCGTCTGAGGTTTGCAAAGCTGCGTCTGAATAGATCACAAGACTCCTGGAACAATGTCCCGTGAACAGAGGGGATCAACGTGGAGTTTGATATAGTTGTATTTGAACTACTTCTCAATCACGGAGGTTCATAATGCACACATTATTTTTTTATTAATAAATAATGACTTTGAATGAAGTAAAGTTTTCTGTTCATCTTGATTGTATTTGACTAATACTAATACATTTCAGGAAATTTTGAAATGGGCATGCCCTACTGGCCATTCTCTTGCTGCTTTGGTTTGGGGCTGTACTGGTTGTGTTTGAGGTTGTTTTGGTTGTGTTTAAGGTGGTACTGGTTGTGTTTAAGGTTGTTCTGGTTGTGTTTAAGGTTGTTCTGGTTGTGTTTAAGGTTGTTCTGGTTGTGTTTAAGGTTGTTCTCGTTGTGTTTAAGGTTGTTTTGGTTATGTTTAAGGTTGTTCTGGTTGTGTTTAAGGTTGTTCTCGTTGTGTTTAAGGTTGTTTTTTGTTGTGTTTAAGGTGGTACTGGTTGTGTTTAAGGTTGTTCTGGTTGTGTTTAAGGTTGTTTTTTGTTGTGTTTAAGGTGGTACTGGTTGTGTTTAAGGTTGTTCTGGTTGTGTTTAAGGTTGTTTTGGTTGTGTTTAAGGTTGTTCTGGTTGTGTTTAAGGTTGTTCTGGTTGTGTTTAAGGTGGTACTGGTTGTGTTTAAGGTTGTTCTGGTTGTGTTTAAGGTTGTTCTGGTTGTGTTTAAGGTTGTTCTGGTTGTGTTTAAGGTTGTGTTTAAGGTTGTTTTGGTTGTGTTTAAGGTTGTTCTGGTTGTGTTTAAGGTTGTTCTGGTTGTGTTTAAGGTTGTGTTTAAGGTTGTTTTGGTTGTGTTTAAGGTTGTTCTGGTTGTGTTTAAGGTTGTTCTGGTTGTGTTTAAGGTTGTTCTGGTTGTGTTTAAGGTGGTACTGGTTGTGTTTAAGGTTGTTCTGGTTGTGTTTAAGGTTGTTCTGGTTGTGTTTAAGGTTGTGTTTAAGGTTGTTTTGGTTGTGTTTAAGGTTGTTCTGGTTGTGTTTAAGGTTGTTCTGGTTGTGTTTAAGGTTGTTCTGGTTGTGTTTAAGGTGGTACTGGTTGTGTTTAAGGTTGTTCTGGTTGTGTTTAAGGTTGTTCTGGTTGTGTTTAAGGTTGTTCTGGTTGTGTTTAAGGTTGTTTTGGTTGTGTTTAAGGTGGTACTGGTTGTGTTTAAGGTTGTTTTGGTTGTGTTTAAGGTTGTTCTGGTTGTGTTTAAGGTTGTTCTGGTTGTGTTTAAGGTTGTTTTGGTTATGTTTAAGGTTGTTCTGGTGGTGTTTAAGGTTGTTCTCGTTGTGTTTAAGGTTGTTTTTTGTTGTGTTTAAGGTGGTACTGGTTGTGTTTAAAGTTGTTCTGGTTGTGTTTAAGGTTGTTCTGGTTGTGTTTAAGGTGGTACTGGTTGTGTTTAAGGTTGTTCTGGTTGTGTTTAAGGTGGTACTGGTTGTGTTTAAGGTTGTTCTGGTTGTGTTTAAGGTTGTTCTGGTTGTGTTTAAGGTTGTTTTGGTTGTGTTTAAGGTTGTTCTGGTTGTGTTTAAGGTTGTTCTGGTTGTGTTTAAGGTGGTACTGGTTGTGTCGGAGGTGGTTCTGGCCATGTTTGGGGTTATTAATAATGGCCAATAAAGCAAACCAATGCCTGGATGCACGTTGCGGTTCGGGCCACATTAACGGATGATTTGTTCACATGCTCCCCCATACAAATGCATAGCTTTTTGTTGCCATGGTAACAAGCCCCATAGGATAGAATGGGACCATTTGGCTTCAATATCTCAAAAGTTGTAAACAACAGCCTATTGAAACCTCAATATGTTGTAAGTCCACATCGTCCCGATTCTTTTAATGTTGGGTCGATGTCTCTGCGATATTGTGTTGCCGAGCAAAAAGCATCCAAAGTTCAGTTAGCATCAAAATTAGAATAGTTAAATATCTCAAAAAGCGTAAAAGCTAGCATGATGAGACTAAAATATGTTGTAGTACAACGCGTCAATGTTGGTTTGTCAATGTTGGTTTGTCAATGTTGTAATGATGTCTGTACGATAACCTGTTGCCTAGCAACAACCGTCCAAAATAAAATTGAAATTTAAAAAAAATTGAAAGTTAAATATCGCAAAAACTGTAATAACTGGCGTAATTATGTTGTACGGTCCTTTAGTGCCAATTGGTCTGAGTCTTTGAAATTTTGAACTATGTCTCTACGCTAAAGTTTGGCCACGCAATAAGTGCTGCAATTTTCACCATTTTTTTTGCTTTTTGGCATCTAGCGTTGCAACGGTAACACTTTTGACTCAGAAAAGTAATGCCCATCGAGACACAATGGAGACGCATCTAATGATGTATGGCATTTCCTTTCACCAACTTTTAAGTGTTTTGATTGAGAATTGTCTCAGCCAATGGGCAGCCACCATCATGTTGTAACCAGCAGTTCATACTAATTCAGTGTCTAAGTGCTGGGGTCATTTCTGATTTCACCGCCGAAACACGTGAAGCGGGATATTGTCCTGTAAAGGTGCATCAGCAGCTCTGCAGCTCCTCCCACATGGGTCAGAGGAAAGAGCTGGCAGCCACAGGTAACTCTGATTGACATACAGTGGGCGTGTCCCCGTGGCCTTCCACAGCAGCATGGCGGCGCACTGTACGGGGAAAAAGTATATATCGTATTTTCTGGACTATAAGCCGCACCTGCATATAAGCCGCATCCGCTCTATTTAAAAAAAAAAAAATTGCTTTATTAATCCGCTTTATTTAAAAAAAAAAAAAAAGATATGCAAGCCGCAGATATTTATGTTGTTAGATTAGATATTTTCTACATGTACAGAACGATTTTGAACTGTAAATGATGTACATGTTTGTACCAATAGATCCTTTCCTAACAGTGTCTTTTAACACGGCAGCAACTTTGCAACTTTGCTTCTACCTACTTCTATCTGCTAAAGATGAAGTAGCGTATTCTTCTTTGCATTTATTTTGTCTTAGTTTTGATTCTAATTCCGGTTAGAGCGCCCCGAGCGGTGGAAGGAAAATCTACAGAATAGCCGCACCTTTGTATAAGCCGCATGGTTCAAAACCTATGAAAAAAGTAGCGGCTTATAGTCCAGAAAATACGGTACTCTTTATTTTTTTGTATTTTAAGTCTGTGGGAAAAAGAGTCTTCAAAACCACTCTCCGGAAAAAATAAATATTATCACATAACGGATGCTTCGTTCGTTGTACTTCAGAGTATTACAGCTGCATCCCGTCGTGTCTCAAAGTACATGTTGGGGCAAGGGTCATATTTCCTCTAACATGCACACATTTATGTCACATTGGTTCCTCTCTGCTCTCCAGCACAACCAGATGTGGTTTGGAGACCAGATAGGATCTGGGGGTGAACGAGTGGTCGTGTAGTGTGAACGCCACAACGACTTCAAGACTCTTATGGCGCTTTTGCATTAGTCTCACTTCTCCCCGGTTCTACCCGCTATGGCCCCGTTTTGCGCTTTCGCACTAGGGCTGAGAAGGGTAAAGCCGCTCCAAGTCGGTACTTTTTTCTGTAACCATTTCAGCCAGGTTCTTAGCGGGCTGAGAAGGGACTATTTCTGAGGTCACCACCCTCCTCGCCACTGATTGGTCGGGGGGCGGGGACGTCACCACCCTCCGCGCCTCTGATTGGTCGGGGGGCGGGGCCGTCAGACGTTTGAATCAGGAAGCGGGAGTCAGAGCGAGGCGACCCGCGGCTCGCGGCGATTTTATTATAAAGCACAAAACGTCTGTTTGGTGATCCAACTCTGAGGTGCAGATGTTCATAAACCTGGTGGCTGTCGAGAAAAAATTAAAAAAGCGATGTAGACGGGCTGTTTTACTCTCAGCCGCTCCGGCTCCAGCTGATTTCTGATCAGCGCTGACATGAACAAAGGTGTTGCGCAATCGAGAACGTCACAGCAGCTTCACCCAAACCTGCCCGCTTCTCCCCTGGCAGTGCGAAAACACACAGTGGAACCGTGTAAAGCCGCACCGAGCCGAGTCGGGCCAAGTAAGTCCTAGTGCAAAAGCGGCATTAGATCATAATGGCGCTTTTCTATTAGTACCTACTCAGCCCGACTTGACTCACCTTAGTTTTGCTCTTTTCCACTAGGGGTCTAACGTACCACCTCACTGTCTCCACAGGACTGAATATGGTAATATGAAGGCAGATGCTTCCTATCATCAAAACATCTTTAGTGTTGTTGTCTTCTTCCTTTAGATCACACAATCAAATACGTCACAGCAGCTTCACTCCAACCTCCTACTTCTGCTCCAGGTGCTGGATTGTTATGGAAAAGACACCACGAGTCGAGCTGAGATGAGTAGGGCCGAGTAGGTGCTAGTGGAAAAGCGCCATAAGACTCTATAGTCTGAACAGTTCAGCAGTCAGCCGATGGTGAAAGTCCAGAAGTTTGAAAGCGTCTGTAGTTCATCGTATTTGCGGAGGGCCTCACTTGGTGGAGTTGTCCCTCATCGGGGGGTTTCACTGCACCACCCTCGTCACACTCCAGGCCACACGTCTTGCTTTCCAAAGTATCAAACACTTTGTTGTAGTTTCTTCCCCATTCTGATTAAAGTTCTGTAAGATTATTTATTCCCTCCAGAAATATATATACATTCCTCACATCCACAGTCAGTGGTTTGAGTGTTTTTTTTCTTCCAGGAGATAGTGCTAATCAGCGTATTAATATTTAAAAGGGAAGGGGTTTTCGCAATAGCAGTTAGAGAAACACTTTACGGTTCGGGGCTGTGGCACATCAAAGGCCTGTTTGAAAGAGCTGTTTATTCAATTGTTGTTTTTCATGGGAGCCCCTTTTTTCCTTTTTTCGTCTGACCTTGTTTCAGAGTGAATTCAACACATTAACTCTGCTTTGTGTTTTGTGTTTTGAAGTAACCTTGTACGTTGTAAAAAACAGAAAGCCCAGACAATTTCACATTTCAGCCCGGTATTTGTTGTTCTGTGCGGTTGATCCGGGCTTTTACACTTTGCATGTGCTGGACCTGCAGTGACAGTGTGGGCGTGTTTTCCCCTCACTGTCTCTGTAGCCTGTCTCTTCATCAAAATTATCTATTTTCTTTCCCTTACAAATGTTCATTATTTGACTGTGATTGTTTTTCGATGATTAATCACAAAATCCTTAGGTTTGCACTGCAGAGAAGAAGCAGATGGATTTTTTTTTAAATTATTATTATTATTATAGAAGGTATGCATTGACGTCACTTCCCCACTGGACCAGCCCCCTTTCTCACACTGAGTGGCAAAACATCAGCAAAAACAGCTGCAACTAGTGGAGAAGACGGGATAACAGCTGATTATGGCTTAAATTAAAGTCAGTTGGACTTGACAGTGACCCGTACAGTTACCAAGAACCAGTGGTCCATGGACATTAATATTTGGCCACGAATCCAGTTTCCTGATATTTATAAGTACTTAATTTCTACGCCGGGGAAATACACGAAGCAAAGCTTGAAGACATACAAAAGTTGCTTGGGCCGACTTCAAGGCACGATTTGTTGGTGATATTAAAGTGATGAGGACACCGAACTTTATGATTTGACCGTTTAACGTTAGCTACCCAAAAATCCAACATTACCTGATACAAAATGGGAACCGCAAATCCACGTTTCGGTGTCTGGAATCCAGTTGTTTCTGTGAATTGCAGCAACCCATTTGAGTACTTGAACATAATTGGTGCAAATTAGCCCCGCCTCTTCTTCTGATTGTTTGATATTTGATAGATCCTATTTTCTGCCATAACTTTTGAATGGTATGACATACAGAGTCGTGGGTGGTGTCATTGTACTTCATTGGACTGCTTGCAACTTTAATCAGGGCCCGAGCACTTACAGTGCGAAGGCCCTATTGTATCTGTAGGAATTTTGTTTTTCCTCGTTTTCTTTTTCTCGTTATTTTTATTTTTCCGACGAAAGGAGGGCCTTTTTGCCCCCCTAAACGTGCCCCAAAAGTCACCAAATTTTGCACGCAAGCCAGGCCTGGCAGAAAATTTGGTTTGCATTAATGGGCGTGGCCTAATGGCTCAACAGCGCCCCCTAGAAGACTTTGTGCCTCAAGCCCCACAATACGGTTTGACGTACATGCAAGAAAATCGGTACACACCTGTATCATGTCACAACTTAAAGAAAAGACTCTTGGCGCCATGGCCGAAACCAAACAGGAAGTCAGCCATTTTGAATTAATCGTGTAATTTTGGCGCAATTTATGCCATTTCTTCGGCCGTTTCTTTGCCCGAACCGTAACCCAGGTGTGTTATACATCAAAATGTGCGCCTCCATTACTTTTCTCAGTCAAAAGCGTTACCGTGGTGACGATAGACGCCAAAAAGCGCGCCCCCCTTCATCCGATTGGTCCATATTTGATAGTTCCTACTTTCTGCCATAACTTTTGAATGGTATGACATACAGAGTCGTGGGTGGTGTCATCGGACTCGGTTTTGAGTCCTTGAACATAATTGGTGCAAATAAGCCCCGCCCCTTCTTCTGATTGGTCGATATTTGATAGTTCCTTTTTTCTGCCATAACTTTTGAATGGTTTGACATAGAGAGTCGTGGGTGGTGTCATCTGACTCGGTTTTGAGTCCTTGACCTTTATTGGGGAAAATTGTACGTGCGAGGGCCCATTCATCGCTGCTTGCAGCTTTAATTATTATTGTTATTGTTCCTCAAAAGAAAAGTGACTCCAACAATTTGAGCAAGGACATTTTATTTTCTTTAACCCGATCTTCAGACTCAGGTGTAGTTGCAGAACAAAAGCATGATGAAATATTTCTTCTTTTTCTACCTGCCCCCTGTACCCTTGCACCCTCATACCCCTGTACCCCTGTACCCCCGTACCCCTGTACCCCCGTACTCCTGCACCCCCGTACCCCTGACTGTGCAGAGTGCCAGTTCCACTGCACCAACGGGAACTGCTTGCGTCTGGGCTCGCTGATCTGCAACCAGCTGAATAACTGTGGGGACAACAGTGATGAGGAGAACTGCCCTGTGGTCACCCAGCACCCTCCACCCTGCATCTTCAGCTGTGAGTGATGCCGGGTGCCTCTACGCCCTCGTGCCTCTCTCCTTGTTACTTTGCACCAGCAGACCACAACCCCTTTCTCTCCTCCGCCTGATCTTCCCTTACATCTGTTTCCACCTCTGTCTTCTCGAAGCACTGCCGCCCTGTCATCAAATCTTTTTTTTTTTTCTTAAATTTCACAGACCAGCATGCCAAATTGCAGGGACATTTAAGAAATAAGAGAGAGATAATGTAATGTGAAAAGCAATAAATGTCCGCTTTGTACTTATCGTTAAACTAAGTGGAAATATTAAAGATATTGGAAGAGTTGGGGAGTGAGAGGCAACAGCTCCAGTCCTCCATCTGTTTCTCCACAGGAGGCATTCAGGCACAGTCATCTGCATGTTGAAAGTTCTCCGAGCCGACAAACAGTCGCAGTAGTTACTCGCGTGGGATGCTGAGACATTTCAGTGCAGACTTCCCAGGTCCAGATCTCCACAGCTCGTCAGGGTTGCAGGTTTCACTGAGTGCGTTTACATGGGAAGTTTAATTCCTCTTTAATTCAGAATTAAAATTAAATCTGATTTAAAATCAGTAAAAATGACCATGTAAACACCTAATTCCGAATGAAAATCGCCATTCCGAATTAAACCTAATTCCGAAGTAAGTGGCTGGTTTATTCTGATTTTAAATCCGAATAGAAAAATTCTGCTATCATGTATACACTCATTCCGCTTTAAATTAATTCCGGTCTTTCTGCTCGTTCCCTCACCCGTCTGTCTCCATGACGCTTATATTCCGGGCTTGGGCTTGTTTTCCAAACAAAGTTTCAAGATGGCAGCACGTGGAAAATGGTTGGCCTGGCTTGCTCTTTAAAACTTAAACAGTTATAAAGCATTACAAACTGTAACAATAGGGCAAACGCACAGCATTGTTTTGTATTTTGTGTCTTTCAAATAAAAGACAATTTTTCCAGTCATATGTTCCTCATTCAAGGTTGTTAAAAAAATACTGCTATAATATTGTATCGTATCGTTATCGTGACCTCAATATCGTGTATCGTACCGTATCATGAGATTAGTGTATCGTTACATCCCTAGCAGGAAACATAAAAATTGTGAGGTTTTCAAAGTTGTAGCGGCTAAGTTTGTTTTTCCTCCGGTAGACGTAACATCCGGTCCCCCCCCCTATCCAATCAGAACCTTCCCAACCCCCAGACCTTAAGAGGAATTGGATAAAGCAGATCAAACGTGTTTTCCATGTAAACCTCAATTCGGAATTACTATTTCCATGTAAACTCGAAGGAAAATAGTTTAATTCGGAATTATTTAATTCTGAATAATTAATCCCGGATTAAAAAACATCATGTAACCGTGGCCAGTGTGTTCAGATTCTGGCTGAAAGCCGTCGATTTGCATAAACTGCATTAACACGGGCATGTCGATGCAGCATTCAGTGGAAAAGCCTTTCAAAGGGATATTTTACAGGATTTTAAACATCCATTTAACACAAGTCCCTCCACCTCCCCAAACCCCCCTCCCCCCCTTGGAGCAGCACCGTCCAGGGAACCAGATGAGTGTGTTCGCTCAAGTCGTCACGATCAATGGAGACACAGAGGGGGAGATTGGAGGAGAACTGCGGAGAGGGATGCAGAGAGAGGGAGAGACACAGAGAGAAAAAGAGTGAGAGGGTGAAGGACACCAATGGGCTCTGGTGGCTGTCTGCCAGGCCACTTTGATGTGCTGCAGCGTTCTCTTTCAACAACTTTTAGGAGGAGAGGGAAAACTTTTTACAGCAGCACTTTTATCCTTGGCTGTGTGTGTGTGTGTGTGTGTGTGTGTGTGCGTGTGTGTGTGTGTGTGTGTGTGTGTGTGTGTGTGTGTGTGTGTGTGTGTGTGTGTGTGTGTGTGTGTGTGTGTGTGTGTGTGTGTGTGTGTTCCTGGCGGGCTTCTTACCTTCTCTTCCACCTATTCCTCTCATCTCATTCACTCCCCTGCCCCCTCTCTCCCTCCCTCCCTCTCTCCCTCCCTCAAATGCTTTTCACCTCTCCAACCTTGTTGTTTTGTGAATTCATCTCACTTATTTTTGCTTTCCGTCTACATTTCTATCACTCCACAAGACACAAGGGACAAGGGGGACTTTTTTTATCCTTTTAGGAGCAGGGTGCAGGACGGGGAGGGGGCAGTGTTGGGGGGAAGGGGGAGGGCCGGGGGGGGAGTGGGGGCAGTGTTGGGGGGGCTCATTTCCAATGGATAAAAGTCTAAGCTGGGTACTTAAAATATTGAACTGTCTAGGACGAATGTTAATGTAAGCGTCTGTGGCTGGCGTTATGGGAAAGCCATGATTGTAATTTTCTGAGCCGGTGGATTCTTGTTCTGGTGATGCCTCAGAGACGTAAGAGTGAGAGAATGGTGGATGGAAGTTGAGAAGGAGAGAAAGGAAGAGAGAGAGGGGGAGAGAGAGAGACTGCCAAAAAAAGACTGGCAGGGGATTGAAAATAGTGCAGACAGACTCTGAGGATACGCAGAAAGGGATCGGAAAGGCGGATGGAGCGAGACAGCAGCACAGAGGTGGATAGATAGAAAGAAGGGGAGATGAGGACAAGAAAGCGAGGAAGGAAAGGGACATAGTTTGCGTGGTAATGGAGTTTGCCATCTTGTTGCTGCCGCTGGCTGTTGCCGTGGCGGTGGCAGACAGATGGATCATGAATACTGTCTAGACACACTGCAGCCTGACGCCCCACATCTCACTGCCTGCACCTCCTCGCCTCTCTTTTCCCCTCTTCTCTCATCATTTCATCTCCTCTCCTCTCCTCTCCTCTCCTCTCCTCTCCTGTGCTTGCTGCATTTGTCTTGGCAGTTTAGCACAGAAGTTAAAGCTTATGAAACTGGCTGTGCTATTTTTGAAGACATTTACATCAGGACATAACAACAACTAAAACTATCAATATTTGATAAGGCTCTTGCATTAGTACGGCTTTTTTAATCTGCAAAGGCTGGTAAAATGTCTGCAGTGATCAAGCTCTTTGAAATTAACGACATCAATTCCATCCTCACCTTATCCTGTTTAGGGTTGGGGTGGGGGGATACCCACCCCCAGCCCCCATCACTTCACACCAACATCCAGGGCACTATCAGCCTCAGCCGATATAGTTTCAAACTCAAAGCTTCTTTTAAAGTGAGATGAAAAAGATTCTGTAACTCTAATACACTTAGAGATCTTTGCTACTGCGAGCTTAGCAGGTCTGATAGCTTTTAATAGCAAATGACAGCAAATTCAAAGCAAACAATTGGCTTTACTGGAGGGTACTGAGCAGAATGTTTGACTCTTGTGCAGTTGTACCGTAGATACAGATGTATTGGGTATTCTGATATGGACTGTGTGCCCACAGTGGCTGCTGTTCAACAGACATTTGCTTCAATGTTAGAGGGGGGCGTGTAAAGCCTGAGACACAAGAAAGCTGCCATAAAGCTTGTTTTAATCAACATAATATTGAAATGTTTTTGCTAGAATGTCCACCAAGTGTGTAAAAACCAGCTAATACCATACCTGTGTTTACCTTGTTGCACCTGTGGTACACTGAATTGCTCGATCTGATATGAGCTAAGATACAGTTCTACCTGCTTTGAAGAAAGAGAGTAACTTGGTGGTTGTAAGTCTTCATGACTGACGGATAACCATATTTATAAACTCTTTAGTCTTATTCCAACACCAATGAACTATATGCATATTGTTACCTTAAAGGGAGCAGTCATAGAAAAGGTTTCATCATACAAATATCTTGGGCTATGGTTGGATGAAAAGCTGTCATTTACAGTACACATTGAAAACCTCACAAGGAAACTTAAATTAAAGTTGTTTTTTTTTATTTCGCAACAACGTTTTACTACTGAGGCTAGAAAGAAACTTATTCAAGCTACATTTTTAAGCACGCCCACCGAAAGGGGGGCACAAACGGGTCTGTTGTCCCGGGCCCAGGGTAGGGGGGGGGGCCCAGAGCTGGAAAAAAAAAAAAAATGTTTATTCCCATTAAATTATGGAATCATTTTTCAAAATGTTTCAAAATATGCCTATTTGTGGAAAAAATATGTAGTATTTGAGTTACATAAAAGCTTGTTATTTGTTTTCTTCCTAATTGTCCTTGTGGTCAAGAACCCCCAACACAAAAATGGTTTGGCCGCTGATCAAAATTTTATGTTATCATTTAATTCAACCATTAGAATGGTCAAAATGTCCGGTCAGCACAAGTCCGGTGCTCAAAAAAGAAGAGAAAAGAGAAGAGGGGCGGCAGTAGCTCAGGTGGTAGAGCGGGTCGTCCAATGATCGGAAGGTCAGTGGTTCGAATCCCGCTCTGTCCCAGTTTGCTGTCGTAGTGTCCTTGGGCAATTGAATATGCGTTTGAATATGTGTGAATGGGTATGAATGTTGGTGTGGGTCGGAGGGGCCGTTTGGCGCGGTATGGCAGCCACGCTTCTGTCAGTCTGCCCCAGGGCAGCTGTGGCTACAAAATGTAGCTACCACCACCAGTGAGGATGTGTATGAATGAATAATGATCTCTGTAAAGCACTCTGGGTGCCTTGAAGGTGCTATATAAATCCAAGAAGAAGAAAATAGAGGCCTCAGAGATTCTCTACACAAATATTTTAAAAAGGTGGTGACGGTGAAGCTGGAATTAATAAAGTCAGCGTAGAGCAAGGTAAGAAACAGCGCAGCCAACGTTTACAAATCTGCAGCCAACGTTTACCAACCTTGCACCTCCGGGTGCAGAGGGGCCCATCTTAGATTATTTTGTCCGGGGCCCAGGCAAGACGGTCAGCTGGCCTGTTTTTAAGCATTATTGACTATTGGCCCTTTCGCACTAGTACCGCCTTAGCCCGGCTCCATCCGTTTTGTCCCCGTTTGTTTTTCCACAGCCAGGTGAGAAGTGGGGGGGTTTGGGTGAAGCGGCTGTGACGTACTCGATTGCGCAACACCTTTGTTCGTGTCGCCGCAGATGAGAAATCAGCTGGAGCCGCGAGCGGCTGAGAAAAAAACAGCCCGTCTACATCCCTTTTTTAATTCTCTCGTCAGCCCCCAGGTTTATGAACATCTGCACCTCAGAGTTGGATCACCAAACAGACGTTTGTGCTTTATAATAAAATCGCCGCGAGCTGCCAGTCGCCCTCGCGCTGACTCCCGCTTCCTGATTCAAACGTCTGCCGGCCCCGCCCCCGACCAATCAGAGGCGTGAGGGTGGTGACGGCCCCGCCCCCTGACCAATCAGTGGCGCGGAGGGTGGTGACGTCAGAAATAATCCCGGCTCAGCCCGGATAGAACCTCGCCAGAATGGTTACAGAAAAAGTATCGGCTTGGAGCAGCTCTACCCGTCTCAGCCCCTAGTGCAAAAGCGCAAGACGGGGCCGTGGCGGGAAGAACCGAGCTAAGGCGGGACTAGTGCGAAAGGGCCATATGGTGACATAATATATATGCATGCTGCCTCCTCCTTGCTAAAGAAGCTAGACAGTGTTTACCTGCTTCCCTGCGCTTCTTTACCAATGCCAAATGGCTTACTCACCATTGTGTACTTTACCAAATGGTAGGATGGACCTCCCTTTATTTACGGAGGAAAACACACATGTACATCTTCATATATAAGACCATCTTGGGTAAGCCCATTTGTCTAGCCTCTAGCAGCTACAATACCAGATCCACTAGATGGCTACTTTTAAAAACTCCCAGAGCACTCACTGAACTAGGTAAGACTGCATTTTCTCACTTTGCTCCATTGGCATGGAATGGTTTACAAGACCTCACCCACTTAAGCACCCTGGTTTCGCTTGGCGAATTTAAATCTTTGTTACGAAACAATTTACTTGAAGAATGTTGTTGTTGTGTGTAGAATGGATATACTGTTTGATGTTGGTTTTTGAGTGATGTATGTTGTATTGTGTATTTTATTGCTGCTGTTGTCTTGGCCAGGTCTCCCTTGCAAAATAGATCTCGTATATCAATGGGACTTCCTGGTTAAACAAAGGTTAAAAAAAAAATAAAATAAAAATTCCAGTCCATGTCTCATCAGTGGCTCTCCAACAACTGATGAGGGTTGGGATCAGGGCAACATCCAACGATTCTGCGGTTTTCACTCACACCTTTAGCTTTTTGGAGGCTCACTCTAAGCCAGATAGGACCACCCACCATAGGTGAGGTTTGAACCCAGGTCTCCCATATGAAAGGCAGTGCCATGCACCAACCAGCTAATACCAACAATTAAAAAGAAGCTCTTCATGACGCACGAAGGATTTCATCCCAAATCAAGCACCACAAGACTCTAAACGAAGCAGAAAGAGGAATGCCTGGGGATTAGTGAGCATCTAGACCACCAACAGGATGAAACAGAAAAGGCCCATAAATACATCCAGAGCATGGCCCCTGCAGATGAACTGCTAAGTGAATGTCCCTGCAGCAGAAATCAAGTGAGGAGCATGACGAAGTTGAGGAGAGATCATCATGAAAATTGAAGCTTGTGCATGGCATTGACACATCAACGATATTGGCTGACATTTAGTGCATTTACATGGGAAGTTTAATTCCTCTTTAATTCAGAATTAAAATTAAATCCGATTTAAAATGAGTAAAGATTACCATGTAAACACCTGATTCCGAATGAAAATGGCCATTCCGAATTAAACTTAATTCCGAAGTAACTGGCTGGTTTATTCCGATTTTAAATCCGAATAGAATAATTCCGCGATCATATATACACTCAAAAGAAATATATACACTCAAAAGAGCTAAAGCCTGATTTATGGTTCCACGTTAAATCGACGCAGAGCCTACGCCGTTGCCGTGACGCCGTCATGAACCCTTCGGACTTCTCCGTCACACCATTTCGCTGCGGTGCAGTACCCCCCGCGACCGCTAGGGGATCACAATCTTTTCCTGAATGGTTTATCTGACTTTTACGGTCACAGTGAATCAAAGAAATAAGGACAACTATTTTGCAAAAAACAAAAACAAAAAAAAATCACACATACACAAAGAAAAGAGCGCTTCTTCTGGCGGACGCTTTTTCTGCTCCTCTCCCTCCCTATCTGCCCTGCTGCTGCTTTTTGTCCTGTCTTGTCTTTCAGAGTCTCTCTTTTTCACTCCTCCGAAATTCTACAATCATGGAATGGATTAACTGGTCTCTCAGCACAATTGACCAAATTTTTGCGACGAGAAGTCAGGGGACAAGGGAGCCCTCTTGCCCCGATGGGACATGTTTTGCCGGATACACAATGGACTCCTGGAAACATTGGAGGTCATTGTGTCTGGCGATCCTGTCTGTCGAGGACGTTGAAGATGCCTTCATAATTGGATTTATGATAGCAGGATTTCTGCTAATTGGAGTGGGGGGATTCCTAGTCTATTGACAAACGCGTAAGTCGTCGACAGCTGTTCTGGCCCTTTCTGAGCTGCCGGACGTGGCTGAGGGGATAAGCTCTGCGACCAACACTCAGACTTTAACGTTGGGAGAGCAAAACCACAAGCTGGATGCGATTCTTGAACAGAATCGCAGGCTAGCGGTGGTCTTTGAGCTCGTTGGCAAGATGGATAAGACCTTGGAGAAGTTGGAAGCTCGGCTTGGCGTGAATTGATCACAAATTCATCTGTTTGGAGTCGCCATTGAGGAACCAGAGACTTAAGGCAGATGGAAAATGACTGGAGTCTGCCTGTTTCTTTTCAATACAATTGTTGATTCTATAATCTGACCTTGACAGGGCAGCTTGGCAGGCCGCTCCAGTCACAATCTCTCTGGTGGAATGAAAACAAGGGACTCTGCCCCCACTAGCCCTCCCCTCTCCCAGGAACATCTGTGGACCTGTTTCAGAACTGTACCGGGCCGTCTGATAACATCAAGGACAATGGCTGAGGAGCAGCTCTGGGGCGAAGTTTCACAGACTTACCACTCACACACACACATGCATATAACCACACCTCCCTCATTCTCAATGCCTTCCCGCCCCCCCCCCCCCTCTGATCACTTGGATGCACTGTGCCGGGATCCAATTCGGAATTACTATTTCCATGTAAACTCGAAGGAAAATAGTTTAATTCCTAATTATTTAATGCGGAAAAATTCATTCTGAATTAAAAAACATCATGTAACCGTGGCCAGTGTGTTCTGATCCTGACTGAAAGCATTAACATGGGCATGTCGATGCACCATTCAGTGGAAAGGCCTTTCAAAGAGATATTTTACAGGATTTTAAACATCCATTCACACAAGTCCCTCCACCTCCCCAAACCCCCCTCCCCCCCTTGGAGCAGCACCGTCCAGGGAACAAGATGAGTGTGTTCGCTCAAGTCGTCACGATCAATGGAGACACAGATGGGGAGATTGGAGGAGAACTGCGGAGAGGGATGCAGAAAGAGAGACAGAGAGAGAGAAAGAGTGAGAGGGTGAAGGACACCAATGGGTCTGCCAGGCCACTTTGATGTGCTGCAGCGTTCTCAAGTTTGTTCTAAGTTTGTTTTTCTTCCGGTAGACGTAACTTCCGGTCCGCCCCCCTATCCAATCAGAACCTTCCCAACCCCCAGACCTTAAGCGGAATTGGTTACAGAATACCAGTGAAGGAAAGAGTCCGAGCACAGACCTTTGCAACCAGCAGCTGTGACAAATATGCATAAAATAAACACAAACAACTTCTCTCATTCAAATTTATCAGAATGTATTTACACAAATGTTAAAAGTCAATGAAACAACACTTGGGATACATTCTTATGGCTAAACTAAACATATAACTAAACATTAACACAAACTTCAGAAAAGAAAGATGGCTGACAAAGTCACATGGTGAGTCTTGCGTGATTTAAAATGGCGGACGAGATTTCATCTCATTCAGTGAAAAACAAACGCGGAGGCTTTATGACCAAGATAAGAGTGTCCTTGTGTGTGGGGGGGGGTTAGGACAGGATGTGAGAAATAGAGAAGAAAGTAAAACCCAAGATACTAGAATAAATGTTCACTACCAGAAAACCTAGCTCTTCTGATGTTTCCCACACAGAGACGAACCAATGTGAAACTAACTTCAAATGTGCTCTCTGGTCATTCAACTGGGAAATAAGGAAGGCCTAGTTTTCTGTTGTGGAGAACATGTCAACAAGATCCAGAAACGTGGATGCAGCAGTAGACAAACGGAAAAATAAACAAACACATTTTAGCTAATGAACCCAGTTGTGACGGAATCAGCGGTCCGGCTCACAACACAAAACTAAACTAGTGTTTAGTGTTAACTATGTTTCTCTGCCCAGACACAAAACAGCCTCTTACGTGGATCTTTGTAGGTGGAGAAAAAGGTGGTTTGATCTGGCTGGTCAGCGTTCCTTGGTGAACTGATGGATGGTTACGCTCCGTAGGTGATCCTGGTGAAGAGCGGCTCTCTCTCATCCTGCTCTCCTCATCTCAGTGTGGATGAGTGGTGCATTATGGGTACAGCAGCTGGACCTCCTTCAGCTCCAGGTCGGTCCAAAGGCGTTCACGTCGAGGCATGCAAGGGTCCCTCGTTCGGCTCATCTGGGGCTCGAAACATTCGTGGCTCACTTGTTGCAGCGCTGCAAACTATGGTTGCCATCTCAAGGCAACCAGACGCTTCTTCACGCACGATAATGGAGAATGCCGGCCCATAGCTTGTAGCTCTTCATGCTAAAATAGGAGCTGTGGCTTTCTTCATAGCTCACAGAGAGCTCCATGGGACCGTGGACAGGGCTGAGAAAGAAGAGACCTTGGGGAGCCTGCTCTTTATAGCTGGTCCAGGCTGCCATAAATCGGCAAGCGGCCCCTCCTTCGTTTTGGGGTCCATGCCCAATGAGGGAGATATTCCTTATCACCGAAGGGCCGTTATTGCAAAGCCTTCTGGGGCTTTGAGTCATTATGGAGGTTCCTTTGTTTCAAACCATGCGGTCAGCTGTAAGAAATCAAGGCTAGTCTCAGAGTGAGGCCTCAGAGCTGGGCCATAAAGTTGAAATTAAGGCTTCCCATGCACTTTGTTAACATGTATAAGATTGTGAACTTTTAGCAGCGACATTTTTTCCTCTGGAAACAGCTGAAAGTGCTTATTTCATGATGAAAAACATTTCATTGGGAAAAAGAGTAATCTTGTTTTTTTTTTTCAGCTGTATATGTACATTTGTAAACGTGTAATCATTCAAACAAGTGGATGGAAACCTAATCACGATGGACCCTACCCCACTTGTATGTGTTTGAGAGTCGTCTGTCTGCCTTTACCAGCAGCATTGTTGGAGGTTGGAGACCAAGATAATAATGCTCATAGACATCCATGCTCATTAAAAGAACATTATTTATCTTATTAGCATGGAAATACGGCTCCAGAGGGGTAAGTGTCCACAGGAAGTATCATTAATCTATAAAAACCCTTTAGGGAGAATGTATTCTTTATAAAATATCCCATTACAGATCACGAGATGAATGCTGCAGCACACGCTGTCCTTTCACTTTGGCCGATCTTGTGTCGTTCGTGTTGTCAGGCTTTGTTAAAGGAGGGGAAGAGACCAGAGGATGGTCTGGATCGATGCTCAGCCCTAGCTTAGCCATTGATCCCAATCCAGTGTGACCGGTGCTTCAATAGCATCTAGCAGGCCTTTGGGCCGCTTAATTGACTCCGTTTGTGTCTGAGATTCATAACGATTCATAACTGTGAAGCCTGATTATCGACTACAAGGTCATTTCAGACGGTCTGAGTGCCTTAGATGGGGTTGTTGTGTAGGACTAAAAGGTTCAGTGATTTTCTTCTGCTGCACTTTGTTTTTCTTCTGGAAACACACCTTTTCTAAGAAAGAACCCAAAAAAACGTGTGAGGTCCCTGGAGTATTGAAAAGAAAGGATAGGAAATGCTGCTTTCCTTTTTTCTTTTGCATTCTATTTGAGATGGTTTATGAGGATTTGATTATGAGCACTGAGCACTTGTGGTTAAGGTGTGAGTGACAGACCTTTGATAATCAATACATCAATCATCAGGGAATACGCCTAAAGCGCTACAGTTCTCAAACTTACTAAATAATATGTCTTCGTTCTGGCTTTCAGAAGCTGGAATGACATTATTCTACCAACAAATACAGTAAATCTGTATAGTTAATTTTATGTTCTAACTTTTACCCGGTTCTCGCATTATTAGTTTAATCCTTGTTCTAGTTTTGGCTTCAGGGATCATTGGACCATTTTATTTTTATTTCAGCTGTCGCCAAAACTGCTTTTAAAAGACTCTCAAAAGCAATTTTTCATTTTAATCGGTGGTTTCTGCTGAGCTTTCCAACTCTCCCTGCTTTCCATCTCTTAGCATAATCTCATGGTTGATCAAGCTTCTGGTCAGCCTTTTTTTCATCACACTGTTCCTTATTTTCCAGCGCTCTCGTGCTTACTTTCTCAACTTTTCTCTTCCCTTTTGCCATCATATCCTTTTTCACACCCAGTTTTGACCCCAAAGCCCATATTGGGTGACTTGCTGGGTAATTACAGTGTGTACGCGAGGCCAGAGTCACACTCTCTGCAGCTGTCTTTATTGCAAAGACTTGATCTCCACTGTGACTCTGTGGTTAATTAGGCAGCCGGTGAATGTAGCTGCAGGATGCTGCTAACCGAACAGTGCAGTTGAGATTTTGGGCATTGATGGCAGAGGGAGGGATGATGAGTGGATCATTGCAGTTAAATGATAAAGACATGCCCGCCTTGTCTGTATGTGTTTGGTCTTTACCAAACTTCAGAATAGTTGTATGGAGTAATCAGCTACGATCTTAGAGAAGCTATTATATCTGCCCATCAATCTATCATTCTACACTGAGAAGGATTTAATATATATATATATATATATATATATATATATATATATATATATATATATATATAGGGGGGGGTAATTTTGAGAAATATTTTTATTCAGAAAAATTACCACACAACAGCGGGCCAACAGTATAGGCTATATGAAAACTTGTTTCTTGTGTAAACCTTACACTTAAGCTAAATTACGTAGGCGGTAGGCCTATTTTGAACATGAACTGAACCACTGCATTTGCAGAAATAGTTTCTCCTAATATTGTTTTTAAATGTGCCAAATAAAAATAAACAAAATCTATATTTTTTTTAATTATTTCTCGATATCAGTGTAACAGAAAACATGGGAGCTCTTCAGCCGGGGAGATGCTGCTGTCCTCCACAGATCTTGTTTCATCTTCTTTCGCATTTTTTCTCTGGATTTTTGGTTGTGATCCTGTAAAATATGAGGATGTGCTGCTCTGGATTCTTTTCATCTTTTAATTCATTTGACTAACTGTATCTTTTATTTTGGCGGGCCGGAAGTCGGACTTTTGGAATGCAAGAAAATCGTTGGTTTTCAAAATAAAACTGCTTTCTGTGGGCACGACTCGCTCCCGGTATCAAAATCACAGCACAAGCAGAATGAACACAGACTCTGTGTATTTTGGTTGTTATTACTTGTTACTTTGGGTGGGGGGATACACTTTGTCCCCCCCACCGAGGATGAAAATAATTCAGCAGAGGGTAGGACGTGTAAACCAGAGGGGGGGAAAATCCCCACCATCCCCACCGGCAAATCGCACTCTGTAGCCTATATACATATATATGTACTAACTTTAATCTCCCTAAGAGTGGAAATGCCAGGGCAATTACAAAAAAAGAAAAGAAAAGCTACTTGTCAGACTCAACAGGCCTGTTGTAGCATTTTAAATGGTAAAGGTCATGCCAGTTTAAGGAGAAGACCTCTAAAGTACCACATTCAAAGTGAACAAAAAGTTACAGAACGTGGGCACCTTGCAGTCGCTGACTCTCAGCTGAACTCTGTTATGCGCCAAAGTATTCTCAAGTTGAATAGTAGTCCATCTGTCTGGCACCTAAAGCTCAGCAAAAAATGGGTCATGCATCAGAAAAAAGATCTGAAGTATGCGAGCAAATCTACATCAACGTTTGAATGGTGGGATCTTAAGACAGCTGTAAGTAAATGCCAGCAAACAAGTGACAAGTGACAGGGTTTTAAGGAGGAGTGGATCAAAGTACCTCCACAAGAATGTGACGAACCGATGTCAACAGAAAACAATGAGTTACTCTGTTGCTCCTAAAAGTGGCTCTACAAGCTCAAGAATCATGAGGTTTACTTGGGCTTTTTTTCTGTTTTGGTTTGTTTTTAAAACATACTACTTCTGCGTTTTGGCATATGCCCCATTTGTGCCGTATTAAAATAATTTGGGGACCTGCGGTAATTTGTCATAAATATGGAGGGTGACTGATTCTAATCCCGTCCGAATGCACCACGTCTGTGATTTGTGGAGTAAAATTTCCACCGCAAATTACCATGACAGCAGCGATCAAAGTTGTGAATGGCATTATTGAGGCACTGGACAATAAATAGTGCTGTGCAGCGCTTTTTATTGTCTTGTCAAAAGCTTTTGGGCCGTAGATCATAGTATCCTTACAAAAAGACTATAACTGTGGTCTCTCTGAACAAGCTGTAGGTTGGTTTTCCAACTACGACCTGGAAGAACGCAATCCGTCCAGGTTGCTGGATCTTCCTCTGCAGTTCTGCCAGTGCAGAAAGGAGTGCCACAAGGTTCGATACCGGGACCATTGTTATTCACCCTGTATATTACAATATTTGTGATAATGTTTTAAACACTAACTTTCACTTTTATGCTAATGATATGATTTTGTATTGTTCCTCTCCTTCCGTGGCTTAGACCATGGAGCATCTTCAGTCTGCATTTGATGTGGTTCAATCCCATCTCTTTAACCATAAATTGGTTATAAATGCAGAAAAATTGTAATTCTTGCTGTTTGCAAGTAAATGTAACAACAGATGTGAGGCTGACTACCACTCAAGGATCTGAAATAGAGATGGTCAGTTCCTTTAAGTATCCGGGGATTATTATAGACCAAAACCTGACTTTTAAAACAGTGGTGTAGGATTGAAGTAAACACTTATCCAGTCCTACCCCTGAATCTTACATACATTCTTACATATAATAAGAGTTTCAATAAGCTTACTTATAAAACACACATAACCAAACACCCCTACTTTAATAACTATTCAATACAGTGATATAATACTCAATTATATGTATATATAAATGTAGTAAAAAACAAAACAAATCAAAGCAAACAAAAAGAAAACAAAACAAACGCCCAGCATTTAGTTGTGCTATTATGTATGTATGTACTAATAGAAGTAATTATAATGTATAGTATTACATTATCATTACTTTACGGTGGCTTAGTGGTTAGCACTGTTGCCTCACAGCAAGAAGGTCCCCGGTTCGACTCCCAGGCCCAGCAGGACCTTTCTGTGTGGAGTTTGCATGTTCTCCCCGTGCTTGCGTGGGTTTCCTCCGGCAGTCCAAAAACATGCATGCTAGGTACATTGGTGATTCTAAATTGCCCGTAGGTGTGAGTGTGAGTGTGTCTGGTAGGTTGTTTGTGGGGACTGCGGGTGGAACCTAGCATTTCTGCCAAACCCGGTGTATTTACACTGCTTAATATAGTGTACATTTATATATTTACCTCCAATTATATACATAAAAATAACTATAAATCTATATATCGACATATCTACATATAACTTTAAATCAATATTAATAGAGATATAGATATAGAAATACTGTACGTATAATATAACTCAATATATCTATATACATGCCTACATATAACATATCTATATCCATAATATACATCTATATATCTACATATATTAATAAATGTACGTATCTACATGTTTATTCGCATCTGTATTTTGAATAAAAAATATGTTATTAGATTGCTCAAAGATAAAAGTCAGCAGTAGTTCGTAGCCAGTCTGATCTTGTTCCCACATATGACTTGCTCTCAAACAAAGTGATAAAAACACACACTTCATATGTGTTCTCAAAAAACACCACAAAAACTTAACCACACACACTAACATTGTGTAACCAATGAGATGAACATAGTAAAATATAGAACACTCATGTGCGCACTCATGCACTCTCAT
This sequence comes from Cololabis saira, assembly GCF_033807715.1. NCBI lineage: Eukaryota > Metazoa > Chordata > Actinopteri > Beloniformes > Belonidae > Cololabis > Cololabis saira. The sequence goes on from NC_084589.1 coordinate 10,160,417, forward strand.
AGAGCCGTAACGTACGTATCCACATTATACAAGATCAACGACACTATTTAACCATCTGAACACAACTATTCATCATTCATCACATATGATAATGTACCAGCTTGGCCTGATGGTCTCGTGTTGCAAAGCAACCAGCAGAGTAAAAGACAACGATGTTGCTGCTTACGAGTACGCACTGTATCGCTCTCAATTTAAAGGGCAAGATGGTGAGACTTGGCCTTGAACGCGTTTATTATTTCATCAGAGTCCAGTATCTCCAAGCTCTTTTTCAAACATGAGCAACGAGAGGCTATTCAGTCTTTCTGTGAGTATTCTAGCTCCGCTGACGGATTAATCCCCGTACTGTTTCATTCCTCCATGTGTCAGGTATGGTTATTCTGGATTTTGTCATGTTCTGGTTTTTTTGTATCCTGCTCAGCAGCGCTTTTGATTTTTATTAAATAAAACATGTTTTTTGGAACTCCTGCCTCCTGGTGTCCTGCATCTGGGTCCTATCCTCCATCCCCGTGACAACTTGTAACAGGCAGTGATAGCAGAATACGAAGCAAACGGTTCAAGTTGGGGAAAACATCTTTGTCGCAGGAGACTTCACTAATGGACGGGAACTGATGTCCCCCATTCACTTTCAGTTTGATGAGTTGCCCAAACAGTCAGTTCAGAGTCCTCCAAACCAGGTCTAAAATGCAAATTTTACGAATTAATTCGCTGATCGAGTCAAACATGTTATGGCGCTTTTCAACTAGTACCTACTCAGTCCGACTCGACTCCACTTAGTTTGGTTCTTTTCCACTAGGGGTCTAACGTGCCGAGTAGATACTTTTCTGTATCTATTCTGCCGAGGTTCTAAGCTGCTGAGTCGGCTGTATCTGACATCATCACACTACAGGCCACCGATTGGTCGGGGGGTTGGAGTCAGACGTCTGAGTCAGGAGGAGGAAATCAGAGAAAGAGAAACAGAAAAAAGTCTGTTTCATGATCCAACTCTGAGGTGCAGATGTTCATAAACCTGGTGCTGAGGAGAGAATTAAAAAGGGATCTAGACGGCGATAAGGAACGACCAGATCTACCAGGAGCTCTGTCTCTTCATAGCTGCTCACGGCTCCAGCTGACTTTTCAGCAGCGCAGAGACAAACAAAAGAAATTAAAAAGCGTTGCTGCTTGAAGCTTCTCTCACTCTCATTTTTTAACTTGATATGGAACACAAGCCACAGACCCAGCAGCACATCTATCATCTCCTCCAGGTTCTACATCTTTAGTGTTGTCTTCTTCCTTTAGATACACAATCAAATACGTCTCGGCAGCTTCACTCCAACTTCCTATTCTGCTCCAGGTGCTCAATTGTTATGGAAAAAGAAGCCAGGCCAAGTTGAGTCGAGTAGAGTAGGTACTAGTGGAAAAGCACCATTAGTAAGACAAAAAATGCATCAAAGTTTTGGGAGGCAACTGGCATGCCAGGTACCTCTGTGGGTGGCACCGGCCCCCCCGTGGCTACGCCACAGATTTAAACTACATGTGGAAATAAAGTTGGGTTTCTTTTTTCTTTATAAATCTTGCTTCTCTTGCAGAGTGTGAAAGTACCTAATACAAGCAACATTTCTTCTGCTATTGGACTATGGTGATTTACTTTTCATGAACACAACTGATCAGTATCTTAAGAGTTTACCACTGTGCTCCCAGGTGTACTACAGGTTGTGGAAATCAGGCTCATCACTGCATCTTGTGTGCAACAGCTCAATGTCCATCATTGTATGTTCGCATGCTGCTGCATGGGTTGACTTTCATTTATAAATGCATCCTTGGTCTGCTACCTACAGTAGGTATCTTTTTTGATCACTTCGGTTGAATGTAAATGTTTTATCTAATACTTTGTGGAAGATTAGTGTTCTCTTAGTGTTGTCTGTGTTGTTTGTACATGGAACTTTTTATTTGATTGTTGCTGCCGTCTTGGCCCGGTGTCTCCTCTACCTGGATAAATAAAGTATATATATATATATATACATATATATATATATATATATATATATATATATATATATATATATATATATATATTTCAGCAAACACTGGGGTCATTAGATAACTTTAATCCGGTGTGTACCACCTCATCTTAGATTGTGTACTTTTACACTCCTGCAGCCACATGTCAGATAAGATGCATAAACACAAAGGAACGACCAATAGAAGTTATAAAACTAAAGCAAACAGTGAAAAGAAGTTTAGGTTTTGTCATACGGTTACAGCCCTGCAGACCCCTCACCATCATCCTGACTCTCAGCCCCCCGGGAACAAGGGGGTAAAGATATAGACTCAGGTCCAGTTCATCATTTTAACCTTTCAGGGTTTAAAGTGGACAAAACTAAACGTTCCAAATGTGGCGTTGGAGCCCAGGACTGATGTTTTTGACCACATACTGGCTCCAAAGCTGCCTGCCATTCACCCGACTTACCAAAACGTTTAACTGAAACCTAATAGCGTATCTGCCCTGCAGAATTTAAGAGCATTGGGAAGTGTACTCATTTTCAGTTTCACTCATTTTTGGGCCTCAACACAGAAAATACTCAACACATTCTGTACTATCAGAGGTCATGGATGGTTTTATTCTTGAAATGAGGAAGTTTTGTATTGCTGTTTTATGTCATTCTGCCTAATCAATGCTCCACTGATCACTGTGGCACGTTGAAGGTTTCAGTGTTAGCAGCTGACAGAGACACGTCGATGGCTTTCACTGAAAATGTTCCCGTTAAGTATAATTCCTGTCAGTCATCTCAGCAGAAAGCCTCTGCTGTGCATCGGGAGGCTGGTTTATTTTTCAGGAGGCGGCAGGGGGCAGCTGACGACTTCTGTCAGATTTCTGACACGGTTAGCCTTCCCAGCGGTACCAGCGATCAGATTATCTTACACGGCTTTACAAATGCCTGTCAAAGGTAACGCCTGGCAGCAGATGTTTATTGGCGATGACGTTGTGGAGTGGCATGATCCTCATCTTCACTGTGGAGTAAGTCAATCACTGATGAGCGGTCAGAAACTTCTTCACTTACTTATTTGCAAACTGGAACCACTTATTCAGTGATTCAGTTCAGTTTTACAGTATTTATACAGCATCTATTATGATACAAGTTGTCTCTAGGATCTTTCCAGAGACCCAAAACATGACCCCCAAGCCATTATTACATTATTATTACAATGGCAGGTAAACCCTTTTAAGAGGGAAGAAACCTTGAGCAGGACCTGGATCATAAGGGGGGATCCTCCTGTTGGAGACCAGCCGGGTAGGTTAATAGTTTACAGTAATTGTTTAATTAGGATCCCCATTAACTAACACTAACTTCAGGTGCTGCTACCGCTGGCAACGATGAACCAATCAGAGAACAGGACGTAGTACGACACTAACCTCAACCACTTTTTATTTCTGGATTCATGGAAGACGAATGATTTAAAATGTGAGAGTATTTTTCTGTTTTAGTTACTACTGAACGATTTTCAAGAGTCATTGTGAACAAGTTGAATAAAGTTCAACTTACCACACTGTCTTGTTTCACTTTTAAATATGTTTTATCATGCACCTTATAACCCGATGCGCCTTTATGTAAAAATAGACCCGTATATATATATATATATATATATATATATATATATATATATATATATATATATATATATATATATATATATATATATATATATATATATATATATATATATATATCCTTATATATATACTATATATACAGTATATATATATATACAGTATATATATATATATATATATATATATATATATATATATATATATATATATATATATATCCTTATATATATACTATATATATACAGTATATATATATACTGTATGGAATGATATTTAGTAATGACATGTGGAATATGCTGTATGTTTGTGTACAGTTATTTTGTTTATACTCGGGCAACTTCTCATATGGATTTATTTATGTATTTTGTTTCATTCTCTAAATCCAAAATGCACTAGTTTATAAAAGCAAACATTTTTTTTCCCTTTCTTTTTTTCTTGTGAAAAGGGTAGACATCATAAGCTTAGGCTTCAGTCTACACCTTTTGGTCCTTGATTTTTAGTTAAAATTGTGTATATATACTGTATATAAAGGACCAATAAATAAACTAAACTAAACTAAACTAAACTAAAGAAACAGATTTGTGTGTCAGAGAGTCAGTAGGAGCGAGGGGAGGGAGGGGGGTTTAAGCTTATTAGGACTGAGTTTAACGAAGGTGTCCAGATGCTCCCTGTACGCTGGTTTGTGTCTAAAAAGATTTACTTTGAGCAGAAACATCATGTAAAATCTTGAATGAACGTGTTTATCGTGACCTCCTTCCTCTGTTTTCCTCTGTAAGTCAAGGTAAAGTTGACAGCAGCTGCAGATCCTCCATGTGGTCGACTCCAAACACTAACGGCTTCATCATAGGCAAGACAAGTTTATTTGTATAGCAAAATTCAACACATGGTAATTCAAAAGTGCTTTACATCAACATTAAAAGCGGTAAATAACTGTAAATAACAAATAAAATCGGGCCGCTCGGTGGCGCAGTGGGTTAAGCGGCGGCTCATATACTGAGGCTACAGTCCTCCTCCTGCAGCGGTCGCGGGTTCGAATCCAGCCCGCGCACCTTTGCTGCACGTCTTCCCCGTTCTCTCTCTACCCCTTTCCAGTCTGCATCTCAATAAAGGGCCACTAGAGCCCAAAAAAATCTTAAAAAAAAAATAAATAAATAAAATGAAATAAAATGATAAGAAAAGAGGTAAAATAATAAAAAGCACCAGTTGTTAAAAAGTAAGGGCAGTAGAGTACAGCAGGTATATCTCATTCTTACAATGGCAAGAATTACGTTTCTATACGGTCAAAATGTACAAAGGCCGGGTCAAATACAGTATAACAAAAGTAATCTGTACCGATTTGTACGCTGAATTAAACCAATTTGACAATTCTACGTCACAATGCCTGCATTCAGGGCTTATCCATCACTAGTGTAACTTCGCATGGTTTTCAAAAATCATAATTTAATTTAAGAGTAGGCTACGCTTCAGTAAACAGTACACAATTAAACAATAAATAACAAATAAAATGACATAAAATGATAAGAAAAGAGGTAAAATAATAAAAAGCACAGGTTGTTAAAACTAAGGGTAGTAGAGTACAGCAGGTAAGTATTTAATTTAATAGTAATGTTTTTAACCCTGATTTAAAGGATATACAGTTGGAGCAGACCTCAGGTCTACAGGAAGTTTGTTCCACCGGTGAGGAGCAGAATAACTGAACGCTGCCTCACCTTGCTTGGTTCATCATCACATTCAGGCCACGTTTCCACATAGCCGGGTATTTACAAAAACGGATATTTCCCCCTCTACGTTTTGAAAAATACCATCATTTCCAGGAACCCACATAAATATCTGTTAAGGTGCTATGAGCTGCCAAACCTACAGCGGGCAGTGTAACGAGAAGATAAAGTCCTGCTAGCCAATCAGAATCCTGGAAAAAAACATCAACAAATGACACGAGTAACTTCCAGTTACTTCCAAGATGAACGAGAGTCTTTAGTTTGGAGTGACAGAGAAGTGGAGTTACTTTTAAAGGAGCTTGAGGCTGGATTGTGGCAAGATTTATGAAAAAAATTCGTATATGTTTTAAGTTTTCTAGTAATAAGGTCAGATGAAGCGTTCCAAACCCAAAAGAATGAGCCCTCTAGTGTATCTCTCTGTTGCCTTGAACAGGCTGTGTGCTGCAAAATGTGCTGCAATTCGGTCCCGAATTTCCCGCGCTGTCCTGCGGATGTGACGTCACATGACGCTGCATGTGCGTTCTCCCTGTTCTCCCGTGCCGGCTTCACTGTTGGCTGCAGTACCCCCGACGGCCGTCGTGGTGAAGGGTGGCGCTAGAGAGTCTCATTTCTTAAAAGGAGCCTCAAGCTCCTTTAAGTGTGACTTTAGAATATAAAACAAGTAAAATACAAGAAAATATTGACGGTGGCCAAACATATTGTAAACACAGGGCACACACATGACGCTGGTGACGTTTCTGTCGCATAATGTGACGTTCTGAAGCCTAAATATCCGTTTCCCTCTGTTTAAAAGCAAACGTGAAAACGGAGTCTAAAATCTCCAAATCTCCACTTTGGTCAGAGTTTTCAGAAATTATAGTTTTTGGTGACTTTGAGCTTCGTTTTCGTGTAAATGAACGGCCAAAACGCATGAAAACACCACAATTTTTGCTACGTGTAAACGGGACATCATTCTCGTTCGGAGGAGCCCCTGTGGAAACGTTATTTATAAATTATCCTCTCAAGGAAGATTTGTAAAATCTTTTCTCAACTTGAAACCTGAAGTTTGAATTACAGAACATTTACATGAAAATAAATGTTTATTGTTGCACATATCTTCTCGCGTGCAAGTAATGTCATACTACTATTAATGCTTGGAACGATATCTTGGAAATAATAAGCTAGATGTGTCTTTTTTCCCGCCGTGGCGCCTCAGAAGTCATCAGACAGCGGTTGCTGGGTGGTGCCACGCTTCGGCTCTCTGTTGTCATCCTGTTGCGTCATGTGGCGATGCTGTTAGATCAGATCATCTTTAGCTGCCGTGGCTCCACTGGAGCCTTCAGTTGTCCCTTTTGTACTGTTTTCACGTCTGTTTTCAGCCGCAGTGTTTAGGAATGTCTCTCTCGCAATATTGAGTGTGAAGGAGAGCTGAGAAGAGAAGCGTTACTTTTATCGTCTATTTAACTCGAGTCACCAGAATTAAACTAAAGTATAAATGTAATGTTTTCCAGAGCTGGGTAGAGTAGCCAAAAATTGTACTCAAGTAAAAGTACTGTTACTTCAGAATAATATGACTCAAGTAGAAGTAAAAAGTAGTCATCCAAATAATTACTTGAGTAAAAGTAAAAAAGTACTTGGTGAAAAAACTACTCAAGTACTGAGTAACTGTTGAGTAACGTCTGATTTATTTTTTTAACACAACCATTCAAACAGACAAAAAGTACAAAATAATCATCTTCAGGCAAATTAAATCAATAAAATAATAAAATTAAATTAAATTAATAATAAATAAAATATAGCTTAAACTAAAATAAGCTTAAAATAAATTCAAGTACTTTAATAAATAATAAAATAGATAAAATAACAGAATAAAAAAATAAATTAAGCACAAGTAGCACAACATTTCAAGCCTTTGTACTTTTCTTTTTTTAACCAGGCAGAACTAGAACAAGCCCATGAACTCATAGAAACTCTGTGTGTGTTTGAGTCTGTGTAAATGTGACAAAACATGCAAAAACAAACTTTTTTCCCAAAGAATCACTCAGTGATGTCATGAGATTGACGCGTACGTGGATAAAAGGGATAAAAGAAAAGTAACAGCTCAACGTAGCCTAATGTAGCGGAGTAAGAGTAACAGTTTCTTCTTCACAAATCTACTCAAGTAAAAGTAAAAAGTATAGTGATTCAAAACTACTCCTAAAAGTACAACATTTCCCAAAACTTACTCAAGTAAATGTAACGGAGTAAATGTAACTCGTTACTACCCAACAAGAGCATCCAACAGTTAAAACCTCGACACAAGTCTCATTTAAAGCTTGATTGGTAAGGTTGTAGAAAACCTTTTACGCTCGTTACTACTGTGTTTTAATAATAAAATAAACCATTTATTGAGATATAAACCTCTTATTGGGATGCAGCCGCTTCCTCCTTCGACACGACTCAGACACAGTTTTTGTGCTGGTTTGTGACCGTCGGCCACGTTTCCTTCCTCTGCCACCACAAGTCTCTGCCGGTCCACCGGATCCAGGCCGAGCGTTTGGAGACCATGTCCTGGTCCTTTATGTCGTCAGCTGGAGGGAAGCTGCTGCTTGTGGATTCACCTCAAGAGAAGAGATGAGAAGAGTGGAGCCGGAGCCGGAGCTGTTGCTCCACGGTGCAGATGTGGAGTCTCCGTTTCTTCTTCTTTTTGTTGTTGTTGTTGTTGCCTTTTCTGCTCCCAGGTTATGTTATCTTCAGAAGGAAAGTCTCCGGAGGAAGCTGCTGCAGCTCCTGTCTGGTCTGGGAGAAGACACTTCTCTCACCGTAGTCTGCGTTCCAACTCAGATGTCAAATCAAATCAAATTTTTTTTGTTAAGCGCTTTTCATACAAAATAAAGAATGCAACGCAAAGCGCTTTACATAAAACATAAAACTTAATAATGCCAGGCCGACCCCCTGCAGGCCAGAGTCACTCCCAGCATGGAGGCTCCCCATGAGGAAACACTGGAGATTAAACCTACAAGAAAGCAGGATAAGATAGGCTACAAGGTTAAAATACACACTAAATGAGTTTAAAAGTATAACATAAAATACTAAAAGTAGGTCTAGAAAGCAAGACCTGCTAAAACAAGCATAAGAACAATTTAAAACCATAAGACCTGGGTTAAAACAACAAGAACAGCTAGTTTAAAACAAGGGTATACAAGAAAGACTAAAAGGAATCGGCTAAAAGCCAATTTGAAAAGGTGAGTCTGTTTTTAAAAACATCAACAGTCTCTGCGACCCTGAGGTTTTCCGGCAGGCTGTTCCACAGACGTGGGCCGTAGGAATAAAATGATGCCTCTTTAATTGAGATTCAAATAAAATCTGATTTAAAATGAGTAAAAATTATCATGTAAACACCTAATTCTGAATGAAAATGGCCATTCCGAATTAGACTTAATTCCGAAGTAAGTGGCTGGTTTATTCCGATTTTAAATCCGAATAGAATAATTCCAGATCATGTCTACACTCATTCCTCTTTAAATTAATTCCGGTCTTTCTTTCTGCTCGTTCCCTCGCCCGTCTGTCTCCATGACGCTTATATTCCACACTGGGCTGGTTTTCCAAACAAAGTTTAAAGATGGCAGCACGCAGTAAACGCTGGTCAAGAGCAGAGACCATTTATTTAATAAATAGCTTGGAGGACCTGGAAATAATCAAAAGAACAGATGGCAGGAAACATCAAAATTGTGAGCTTTTCAAAGTTGTAGCGGCTAAGTTAGTTTTTCTTCCGGTAGTTTAACTTCCGGTTCGCCCCCCCTATCCAATCAGAACCTTCCCAACCCCCAGACCTTAAGGGGAATTGGATAAAGCCGAACAAACGTGTTTTCCATGTAAACCTCAATTTGGAATTACTATCTCCATGTAAACTTGAAGGAAAATAGTTTAATTCGGAATAATTAATTCCGAATGAAAAAACATCATGTAACCGTGGCCACTGTGGGTTATGGTTCTAACTTTGGGAATGATTAAAAGGCCGGTGCCGGAGAACCTCAGGGTCCGCCAGGGTTTATAAGGTAAAAGCAGATCAGACAGATAAGAAGGCCCGAGACCGTTAAGAGATTTAAAAACTAATAATAAGAGAACCTTAAAATCGATAGATGTACAGTTGTGTCTCCAACTGCCACCATAAAAAAACAAAAACAACTAAATGTGTTACAGGCCTGTGCCGGGCCGGGCCCTCCTCAGCCGTTAGTATGCATAACAGGCACACTCCGGTGAGCAGGTCAAGGTTGGAGGTCAAGGGTGAGTGGAGCTAATGCTTTCATGCTCTTGATTCAGCTCCTCTCTGGTGTAATACCCGCCTGTCAATTTGTTTGAGCGGCGGATTTACATAATGAATTTATATTAGCTGAGTTCTCTACACACTCCCTCCTTCAGTCTCCTCTTTCTCTGTATTAGAGTTACTCCCTTTGCCCCCCCACCACCTCCCCATCCTCCTCTCATCAAGTTTACCAAGAGCCCAGAGAGCAGACTGTTTAAATGCAAACGAGCCTCATTTCCAAACTGACGCCACGGCCCAAGTATGCCTCGCATACAACAGCCCGAGCCCCGCTGAGAGGCTTCGACAAGAGATGGATGGATGTTGATGATGGAAGGAGAGGGAGAACGTGAGTGAGGAGGGAGGAGTGGGGGACTCTGGGAGAAATATACGAGGATGCAGAGCAGCAGGCCGGTGGAGCTCGTAGTAGTCAGCCGCTATTGACGTTCCTGCCAGAGAAGAGGTGATGAACAAGCTGCTGTCTTGTTACTCATAACATTCTTTTCACCTCACAATGATGTATTTTTAATCTATGCATCAACGTGGGGCCGCGCTCAACAGGATGGTAGTATTTTCTTCTTTCTGATATTCCCACACTTAAAGACAGAGATCACTGTGGCAGTTTGGTCCTATAGATCACGTTGTCCTGGTCTCTTAGGGGGATGAGGGGAATGCAGCTTCACGTGAGATTTCTCACGACGCGACAGGAGACGCTGGATTCAGTCAGGCACGCAGATTCAAACAAACGCAGGGCCCCTGCAGGCCAATATTAATAATAATTAAAGCTGCAAGCAGCGATGAACGGGCCCTTGTGTACGTTCAGGCTGCAGTGGAAGCTTGTATGACTTGCATGTAGATTCTTCAGGCCTGGACATTTAGCGGATGACACCAGCCACGACTCTCTATATCAAACCATTCAAAAGTTATGGCAGAAAGTAGGAACTATCAGATATCGAGCAATCACATGAAGGGGCGGGGCTAATTTGCACCAATTATGTTCAAGGACTCAAAACTGAGTCCGATGACACCACCCACGAGTCTTTATGTCAAACATTCAAAAGTTATTGCAGAAAATCGGAACTATCACATATCGACCAATCAGAAGAAGGGGCGGGGGTAATTTGCACCAATGAAGGTCAAGGACTCAATACAGAGTCCAATGACACCACCCACATGTCTTTATCACAACCCGTTCAAAAGTTGTGGCAGAGAATAGGGACTATCAAATATCGACCAATCAGAAGGGGCGGGGCTAATTGGCACCAATTATGTTCAAGGACTCAAAACTAAGTCCGATGACACCACCCACGAGCTTGTATGTCAAACCATTCAAAAGTTATGGCAGAAAGTAGGAACTATCAAATATGGACCAATCAGATGAAGGGGTGGGTGGGCTTTTTGGCGTCTATCGTCGCCACGGTAATACACGGTAACACTGACCGAGAAAAGTAGTGCCCATCGTCGCAGGATCAAGACGCACATTTTGATGTATAACACACCTGGGTGCACGTTACGGTTCGGGCGAAGAAGCCGCTGAAGAAATGGCATAAATTGCGCCAAAATTACATGATTAATTCAAAATGGCCGACTTCCTGTTCGGTTTCGGCCATGGCGCCAAGAGACTTTTCTTTAAGTTGCGACATGATACAGGTGTGTACCGATTTTCGTGCATGTACGTCAAACCGTATTGTGGGGCTTGAGGCACAAAGTATTCTAGGGGGCGCTGTTGAGCCATTAGGCCACGCCCATTAATGCAAACCATTAAATATCAAATTTTTCGCCAGGCCTGGCTTGCGTGCAAAATTTGGTGACTTTAGGGGCGAAAAAAGGCCCTAATTTCGTTAGAAGAAAAATAAAAACATCTCCTACAGATACAATAGAGCCTTCGCACTGTAAGTGCGAAGGCCTCACACCAACACACCTTTTGCTGCATTGCAACCTCAAACTCAAAATACAGAGTACTGGAGTTGGTGCAATAGACGTAAATAAATGATCCGAGTCAGATGAGCCTTGACACAATTGTTGACAGTTTGAGGCACAAGCCCATTAACCTGCATGTAATCATTGCTTGGGGGTCATGTTCGGGGTCTCTGGAAAGCACCTAGAGACAACTTGTGTTGTAATAGATGCTATGTAAATAAAGCTGAATTGAATTTAGATGAACTTTACAGTGAAGCGGTGGCAGAACCGTACCGAGGAAACGCCAGGAAACCGGTTCAGTGCTGGGAATGATGGGACTAAAGATGATTCTTTCAGGCAGTTGTGACCATGACCATGAGTTTGCCTTCCCACCATCACAATGACCCGGTGCCCTACCAAGGTTTGAAGTGTACTATATTTTCCGCACTATAAGGCGCACCTAAAAGCCTTTAATTTTCTCAAAAACTGGCAGTGCGCCTTATAATGCAGTGCACCTTATATATGATCATTACGGTAATTTATGTTACTGTAGTCAGGGGGATTGTGGGTAATGTAGTCGGTGTCGCCAAAATAACGGCGCTAAAACCGGCAGGAATCGTCACAGACGTTCAAGACAACAGCAGCGACGCTGACTCGCATAATGGCGACTGATGAGACGGAGCCGGGACCATTGGATTCCGCACTCGCCCAGCGGTTTCGAGGGATTCGGGGAAGAACTGGAAAAGTTCCCCCTCGGTGTTTGTTTTGGGAGTGAACAAGGTTTTCCGAAAGCTGTTTTTTATTATGTTAGTAAAGTTTGACTTGCAGTACCTTTCTTGCTGTTTTTTTTTTGCATTTGCTGTAGCGTTTTGTAGCATTTCATCAGATAGATACATAACTCAACCCCAGCCACTATAGTACGGTATCTTACCTTATGCCAAGGTCTGTGTGAATACTCAATTCTGATTGGCAGGCAGGTGTACATTAAAAGTGTTCATGGACACCTAGAAAACAAGTTCGGTCAAATTGCCTGATATCTTTAATATCATTGCGCTGGATCAACTGCCAGGTGGTAACCACGGCAACGGATATTCAGAGAAGAAGAGCCGGCTACCGCAGGACGGAGACATGCTTAATGAAACGTATATGTAGCTTATATGTAGCTTAATAAAACGATTTAGGAAACTATCTGTGGACTTTGATTCTTTGAAACAAATATATTTACCGTTTGTTACTGCAGCATAGTCGAGCAGAGCTGAGCGGACTAGAATATCTCCCGTTAAGTCGTATCTCAGGTCCGTCCTAGTTACTGGAGAATCAACACTGTGTCCATTAAGGACCTTATGGGACGGTAGTGATTGTTCCAGGTATAAGTCAGACCCTCAGGTGTTACCAAGGAAACGGAGTTATGGCTTGTTAAAAAACTTTGTAACTTACCAGGTTACTTTGCAGAGGCTTCGCGTCGGACGGTCGTCCATATATTTATGTTAATAGACACCTCGTCGGGCATTACCCCTTAACTATATATTCCATGTGCCTTATAATGTAGTGCGCCATATGAAGAGAGTTTTAATGTAGGCCATTTATTGAAGGTGCGCCTTATAATACGATGCGCCTCATGGTGTGGAAAATACGGTAAACATCTGAATATCTTGGAACGGGCCAGTGACTTCCCAGAGTCTGACTGAAAATCCGTGGGATGATTTTAAAGTTGCTGTGTACCAGCTGAACATCCAGCCGGACCAGTTCTAGATCAGGCCCACTTGTTTTTGAACAGTATATGACGCTGCGGGGACTGACAGTGTTAGATTTGCAACGCCGTCGTTGAATTGGACGGTGGTTTACTCCATTTTATTCTCTTTATTCTAAACATATCAATTCAGCGAACTTGGCACAGCCACCCTGACATCTCTCCCACACACGATGCCGTCAACGCTGCAAAGGAGATGTGTGGTCATTCACCGCATCGTGACTGTAAAACTTCCCTGGGGGCCCCGAGTGGCTGTGTGTGTCACAATGAGAGCGTAGTTCACTAACATGCCTTGTACTGTAGTTAGCGGCTTGTCTGTCCCCCCCCGACTCCGCCTCCTTCTCCTCCTAAGGCCTTTTCTTTGGCTTCCATCAGCCCTGCGGTGTACGCTAGGTAATAAGGCTCCCCTCTCCTCCCTCCTCATACTTAGTTTGATAGACTTGTCTGTCATCCTCCTCCTCTTCCTCCCTCAGTCTATTCGGGCCCAGTGTGTGTGCTAGGTAATGATGCAGCTGGGCCATTAAAAGCGGGGGGCTATTTGACAGTGCCCCATGCCTTTCATTCTCTGCACCGCACAGGCCCCCTCCCACACACACATACACAAATGTGCACACACAGAGGGCCTGAATGGACCCAAATGATCCCCCACAGGAGAAAATGGAGCCGTCACCCTGACGCAAAGTATTTCTCTCTAGATGAGGATTGTACATTTGTTTTGAGGGGGTTGGGGGGTTTGAGGGGGGTAAGGGTTCTCCACCAACTGTCTCTCCCTCCCTGTCATCCACCCTCCCACTCTGTCTCTTAGAAGATTGTGTATGTACATGTTTGAAGTCTGTCTATTTGTCTTAGAGGATTGTATTTGTATTGACCATTGATTGTGAGTGTGAGTGTGAGTGTGAGTGTGAGTGTGAGTGTGTGTGTATGTGTATGTGTGTGTGCACGCTGAAGGGAGAAATAAAGGTGTTAGGAGCTTGATGTGAATAGCCTTCATCCATCAGCCTCTGAGGTCAGTAGCAGGATCCTGGAGGTTCTGGGTGGTCCGGTGTTTTCATTTAAAACAAGCCCACTTCATGCGAGCGTTTGTCTCCTGTAATAGATGGAGGGGTGCTTGAGTGTGCACACTTCTATGGATGTGTGCTTGTGCATGTGCAGTTCAGATTTAACTACAGTTAAAAGTTATGCAGGTGCAAAAAAAAACAACCTAATGGTTGTGAAAGTGGGCTGAGGTCGGTCTTATGTTGGGCCAAAGGGGGCTATGAACCTGCAGTCGACAGGTTAAACCGAGGACTGCTTTGTCATGGTTGAAATCTCAAAGATGTGATGAGGATTATGAAGTGGTCTTGATTAAAAGTTAGTAAAAGGCAGTCCACTGAGGTTGGAAATGAACGTAGGCTATAGCGTTCAGGCATGTCTCCAGGAGTGGCAGTTTTGAATCCATCCATCGATACAATATCTATACCCGCTTTATCCTTTGCAGGGTCACGGGGTCTGCTGGAGCCTATCCCAGCTCATCACAGGTGAGAGGCAGGGGTCCATCCTGGACAGGTCACCAGTCCATCACAGGGCCACATATTCATACAAACAACCAGACACACTCACACTCACACCTACGGCCAATTTAAAATCATCAATTAACCTACAAAATAGGTGTTTGATGAGCTTTTCTCAGCTTTCTCAGTATTTTTTGCCACCTTTCCCAACTTCTACTGGACGTGTTGCAGCCATGAAATTCTAAGTTCATTATTATTTGGCAAAAAACAATTAAGTTTATCAGTTTGAACATTAAATATGTTGTCTTTGTAGTGTATTCAATTGAATATAGGTTGAGAAGGATTTTCAAATCATTGAATTTTGTTTTTATTTACATTTTACACACATTTCCCAACTTTAACTGAATCCAGTTTGTACTACGCATGTTTTTGGACTGTGGGAGGAAGCCGGAGTAACCGGAGGAAACCCACGCAAGTACGGGGAGAACATGCAAACTCCACACAGAAAGACCCTGCCGGGCCTGGGAGTCAAACCGGGAACCTTCTTGCTGTGAGGCAACAGTGCTAACCACTAAGCCACCCTGCTGCCCAGTTTTGAATCATTTGGACCAATTTGAATGCTGTGCTGCCTTTTTAGAATTTCTATGGGAGTTCTGGCACTTTTCCATATTTGTTCTGATGAGTATTCAATTCAATTCAATTCAATTTTATTTATATAGCGTCTAATACAACAGATGTTGTCTCTAGACGCTTTCCAGAGATCCAGAACATGAACATAAACATAAACATAAACATAAACCCCCGAGCAATTATTATATAAACAATGGCAGGTAAAAACCCCCATAGTGGGAGAAAAGCCTTAAGCCAAACAGTGGCAAGAAAAACTCCCCTTTAGGAGGGAAGAAACCTTGAGCAGGACCAGGCTCATAAGGGGGGACCCTCCTGCCGAAGGCCAAACTGGGGGAGTCAGGGACATCAGCAGCACAGCAGGCAGGTGGAAGCAGCAGCGGGATGACCAGAGGTGGGGGGGGGGCTTCAGCAGCACACAACAGTCATGTGGAAGCAGCAGCGGGATGACCAGAGGGGGGGAGGGCCGGGAACACAGGCCAGAACGCAGCTCCCGAGGCTCCGGCCTGCAAACATACACAAAAGAGAAAAAAGGGGGGCCGGCACAAGAAACTACAAGAACGATGGACAAAAATGATAGCTATGAGATATTTATAATAAATAAAAATGGTAATGGAGAAGAGAGGCAGGGAAAAGGAGAGGAGAAGAAGGGTGAGAGGCACCGCCCAGCGGATCATGTCGGTGCCCCCCTGCAGCATAAGCCTATAGCAGCATATCTACCACGAAGCTATATTTGAGACTAACTATTATAGTCTTGTTCTATAGCTGCGACTATGACTACTGACTCTAACACACTAGAGTTTACACTACCTAGAGATTTACCAACACCAGCTAGAGGTTTACTAAACACTAACTATAGGCTTTACTAAACAGAAAGGTTTTAAGTTTAGTTTTAAAGGTGGAGGTGGTGTCAGCCTCCTTAACCCAGATTGGAAGTTGGTTCCAACTATGACAACAGGAACGTTGTATATCCTTTATATATGGCAGATGCTGAGCTTTCCAACACTGAAATAATCTCTGGAATAAACCCCAAATCAACCAAACCCAACGAATTAAAGAGGAGACATCGAAGAAGGGGGAGGAAACTGTGGAGCAAGGAGGAGGGAGGTGAACCATTTCATGCAGCATGTGAGATCACTGGCACACAAAGTAATGGAGTACTCAGTGTTTTAGCCAGACGTGACTGCAGGAACATGTTCTGGGGTTCAACGCCTCAGTACCCAGCACCTGACGGGAACAGATGGTGCAACCTGGACATGTTACCATGAAGCAGTGTTTCCCAGACCTGGGGCCTGATTTACAAAGAGTGCATGGATTTCAACGTGAATCCGTGCGTGGAATTCTTGCGTATGCAAAAAGAATTCAGATTCTCAATACTGTGTGTACGCCCAAATCCATGCAGGTTTCTTTGAACATCACAATCAATTGAGCGCACATGCGGAAGGACAATACTCCTCCCTGTCTCCTCCCTCAAATAGATATATTTGAATATAATAATGAGGATAAATATCCATTAAAAACCTCTCATCCTAACAAGGAACTCGCAAAAACAAGTAAAACAAATTAAAAAAAAACATTGGCTGTGAGCTGGAGACACTCCCGACAGAAGTTGAGGCCTGGAAAAAATAATTTATTTAGGGGCATTTCTTCCGATTTAAGCTGCATTGCATTATGGGTATTGTTGTTCTTTGCTTTGTGTTGCCTTCCGTGAAGAGTTGTGGTTTTATTATGATCGTACGGGTTTGTGAATGTTTATGGGCAGCGTTAGTGCATCATTACACTCACCTTTTCTTGTTTGTATTTTAAGAACCGACACCATGAACTTAAGTTTGTGGATGAAAAACGGCTCCTCTTTCCACTTTATTGTCACGCGTATTATATACTAAAGGATTAAGCCCAATGTACACGTTTATTGATTCCTACAAGTGGATGTCCGCGATCACCTCTATCAAGTATAACAATATGAACAACTTGTTCCGACGGGATTATCGAGGCGCAAACGTGAGAAATAAAGAGAAAAGTCGCTGTAACTCGGAGTGTTGCATCTGCAGAAGGAGAGACCGGTCTAGATCCCGGTCCATCACTGGAGAAACACTTTCTGGATCCTGCAGCACCTGCAGCTGACTCGATATCAGCCTCTGAAAGTTGCCTAAACATTCAATAAAAACTTCTTTCATTCAACTTCATTCATTCATTGCTGATTCACATTAGTTCGTACCAACCAACCTTTCCGTGACATCTTAGTTTTATTTTAAAGGACAACTTTCACTCTCTGAACATCCGACCATGAGCTTAGAAAGTGGCGTACGCACGTTTTTTGTGCGCCGCACGTTTTGTACATGAGGCCCCTGGTCCTTGAGTACCTCTGTCGTGCACGTTTTAGATGTTTCCCTGCGTCAACACCCTAGTATACTGTGGTCATGCCATTAACGAACCTGTGCAGACCTTTATTACAAGTTGTATGACCATTAATTACAATCAGTTGTTTTCAAATGGGGAAACTTCAGGACCAAGGTGGGGAAACGCTGCTGCAGAGGAGCGTCTCTGCTCCCTGGACATCGAACTGACTGAGTTTCAGACCACGTGGTCTACGGAGAGTTCATCTGTGTCACCTGCTCCCGCTGCGTGTTGCTTCATCACCTTACTGCCTTACTGGGAACTTTCCAACTGTTTGCACACTGATTCTATTCATACTGCAACAGTGTCACTTTTGGCGCTTTTCCACCAGAGCCTACTCGGCCCGATTCGACTCGCATCGGTTTGGTTCTTTTCCACTAGGGGTCTAACATGCAGAGTAGATTCTTTAGGCTGAATTATGGTTCTGCGTCAAATCGACGCTGTGCCTACGCCGCAGGTTGCGCCGTGTTGCACACCCCATGCTGAAGCCCACGCCGTCATTGACCTGCACCTCCCAAAAATTGTAACTACGCGTCGAGAGGACGCAGACCAAACGCAGGCACAGAGGGCTGTGATTGGTTCGCTTGGTAGCAA
Organism: Cololabis saira; assembly: GCF_033807715.1. NCBI lineage: Eukaryota > Metazoa > Chordata > Actinopteri > Beloniformes > Belonidae > Cololabis > Cololabis saira. The sequence goes on from NC_084589.1 coordinate 10,178,742, forward strand.
CGCATTTCCGATTTCCGGTTTGAAGCAGTCGTGAACTTTCAGCGCTCTTTTCTTCGTGTATGTGTGATTTTTTTTGTTTTGGTTTTTTGCACAATAGTTGTCCTTATCTCTTTGATTCACTGTGACCGGAAAAGTCGGATAAACCATTCAGGAAAAGATTGCCACCCCCTAGCGGTCGCGGGGGGTACTGCACCACGGCGAAATGGAGTGACGGAGAAGTCCGAAGGGTTCACAACAGCGTCACGGTGACGGCGTGTGCTCTACGTTGGTTTAACTCAGAACCTTAATTCAGGCTTTTTTCTGTATCTATTCTGCCGAGGTTCTAAGCGGCTGAGTCGGCTGTATCTGACATCATCACGCTACAGGCCACCGATTGGTCGAGGGGTTGGAGTCAGACGTCTGAGTCAGGAGGAGGAAATCAGAGAAAGAGACTCTGATGGATTCTTGTTCATTTGATTCAACCAGCAATGGCAGCAAAAGTCTGTTTCATGATCCAACTCTGAGGTGCAGATGTTCATAAACCTGGTGCTGAGGAGAGAATTAAAAAGGATCTAGACGGGGGATAAGGAACGACCAGATCTACCAGGAGCCCTGCTGAATTGTTATGGAAAAGAAACCAGTCCGAGTTGAGATGAGTAGAGCCGAGCAGGTGCTAGTGGAAAAGCGCCATTTGTGACATTTATTCGTCATCCTCTTCCACTAGTGCAGTTTGAGGGTAACTCTCTTAACCACATGGCAGCGTTGCATTTTACAGTTGTAGCACACAAAGAAGTAAAAGATTTTCCCTGAGCTCTTTTTAGACATGGGGGCATTAACAGCTCCATCAAACCCTCAACGCAGACGCTTTCACGTTCCTCATGTCTGCAACTGTACAAAGCGCGCGTCAGTTAGCATGTTCAGCTGCCATTAGTGAGCGGTCAGTCTCTGGGGGCTGATCGGCTCCTCCCAGTGAAGCACTCCGTCCACATTTACATGCATTACTGTTTGTTTATAAGGCATTTACGCAAGCGGAGCCCGGGCTGTGTGTGTGTGTGTGTGTGTGTGTGTGTGTGTGTGTGTGTGTGTGTGTGTGTGTGTGTGTGTGTGTGTGTGTGTGTGTGTGTGTGTGTGTGTGCGTGCGTGCGTGTGCGTGTGCGTGTGTGTGTGTGTGCGCGTGCATCCTCACACTGCCGCTTCTGCAGTGCAGTCTCTTCCTCCTGCAGCTTGTGCAGTGAGTCTGACGGCTGGTTGCCGTGGCGATGATGGGTTCATGCTAATGCCTCATTGTAACAGAGCCTCGGTTAGTTTTCCAAAACTATCTAATTTGTTATTTATTTCCACTTTTCAGAGTTGTTATCCACGGAGACAGACGGAGGCTTTCATATCTGCTCGCCGTGTAACCGACACCGTGATTATAGCACATTTTTGTTGTTTTGTTCGCATAGTGGCTTCCTAAGTTAGATGTAAACAAATGAGGTTTTTCACTTAGATGATTATAAAAACGTCAAGATTCATTATGGTAATGCTTTTGAAAAAAAAAGTGTTTTGAATATGAATAAAGGCTTTTCCAGCATCAGGAAGTCCGGGTTAGACTGATGAAGGGAAGAGACTTCCTTCGATGAATGCGCTAAATCTCTTCTCGCTTCACTCTTCACACTCCTAACAGTGGATTTGGGGGGGAAGGAATAAAGCAAATGTAAAAGACTCAAACAAAACTGTAACATTATTTATGAATTATTTATGGAGCAAAAGTGTGATAACAGAAGTTGAAAATTAGGAAAGCTGGAAACTCATCCTTTCATGCCAACAAGGAAAAACAAGCCTTCCAGCCTGATTCTCTTCTTCTTCTTCTTTACCTCCTACTGGCACACAGGCTGAGATTGGGAGTGGATGCCAGTCAACACTGGGATTGTGTGTGTGTGTATGTGTGTGTGTGAGAGTGTGTGTGTAAGTGGAGTGATAATTATAACTGTCTGACACCTCTGGGTTCCCAGACTGGGAGGCCTCACAGAACAGCAGTCAGTCAGCCATGTGGGAGTGTGTGTGTGTGTGTGTGTGTGTGTGTGTGTGTGTGTGTGTGTGTGTGTGTGTGTGTGTGTGTGTGTGTGTGTGTGTGTGTGTGTGTGTGTGTGAGAGAGTGATTTCTGCCTGCATCCTCTACCGTGAGAGTGATGCAGCATTGGTCTTTCCCTCCGTCTCATGGTTCCTCCCAGCAGCACCAACCAACCAACTCTCGTGACCCTAAAAACATTGACGTCGCACGTAAACCAGAAGCTCTTTTCCCCGGATCCCAAGTGGTCTTGGATGACTGTGTTTTCGTGTGTGAGGAGGCAGAGATGGAGATGTTATAAATGCGGTTGGAGTAGGACCCACATGTAGGAGAGCAGGAGTTCCAAAAAGTAGTCATTTGTTGTACTTAACAAACAAAAGCGCTGCTTAGTAGGATGGCAAAAACCTGGAACAGGAATCAAAAACTACAAACGCTGACATGGAAAAAATGGAGGGAGGAAAAAACAGTACGGACCAGCAGGGAGCAAGAGAAGACCACATATACAGGGGTGCACACAAGCCGGGACTCCAGGGCCAGTCTACTGCATGTTTTAGATGTTTCCCTGTCTTCAACACACCTGATTCTAATCACTGGTCGTCATCAACATGTCATCAAGGTTTACACAACTCTGTTGGTGACACAGCCTTGTCTATCAGGGTTGTGTTGAGGCAGGGAAACATCTAAAAATTGCAGCAGACTCGGCCTCGAGTCCCGGCTTGTGTGCACCCCTGCATATATACCAGGGGTCGGCAACACAAACTGTTGAAAGAGCCTTATTGGACCAAAAAAAAACAAATATGTCTGGAGCCGCAAAAAATGAAAACTCTTGTATAAGCCTTAGAATGAAGGCAAATGACAAAATGTCGAGAAAAAAGTCGAAATGTCGAGAAAAAAGTTGAAATGTTGAGGAAATAGTCAAAATTTCGTGAAAAAAGTCGAAATGTCGAGAAAAAATTTGAAATGTCGAGAGAAAAAAGTCGAAATGTCGAGAAAAAAGCTGAAATGTAGAGAAAAAAGTCAAAATTTCGAGAAAAAAGTTGAAATGTCAAGATTAATGTTGAAGTACAATTTCGAGAAAAAAGTCCAAATGTCGAGATTAAAAAGGAAGGAAAAAAGAGAAAAAAGGGGGAAAAAGAAAAAAAGGCAAGAAAAATTGAAAAAAAGAGGTCAAACATTTTTGAAAAAGCTCCAGGAGCCACTAGGGCGGCGCTAAAGAGCCGCATGCGGCTCTAGAGCCGCGGGTTGCCGAGCCCTGAGATATACACAAGGGTTAACGAGACACAGGTGCAGACAATCAGGGCAGGTGGGAAACAGGGACGTCAACCTAGAACTCAAACATGAAGACATGGACTTCAAAATAAAACAGGAAGTATCAAACCATAACATGAGAGGTGTTACGCTGCGTTGCCACGTTCTCGTATCAAGCAGTGGAGCTGCTGCTTAACCTCATCCATCACACATGCCATGACCGGACTGCTCTCTCAACCTGCTCTGCACCTGCGTCTTTATCTGAGGATCCAGGTCTGTCAGAGGAGAGCGGTGCCGTTTGGCTGACTCTAGTGTCAGCAGGGTTGTGCAAGTTCCTACTTCTCATGAACTAGTTCAAAGTTCAGTTCACATGGTTTAAAAATGAATAGTTCACGTATATAGTTCACCATATTCATTTTGAACTAGTTCAAATTCAGTTCATTTCAATATTTTTAGGTGAGAAGTACGAATGAAACACCCCCCCTATCCTAAAACTGTTCACTGTATACCAGTGGTCTTCAGCCCTGGTCCTCAGGACCCCATGTCCTGCATGTTTTAGATGTTTCCCTGCTTCAACACCCTGATAAAAATGACTGTCATTAACAGACTTGTGCAGACCTGGATGACAAGCTGATGATGACCATTAATTAGAATCAGGTGTGATGATGCAAGGAAACATCTAAAACATTTAGGTCAGGGGTCCCGAGGACCAGGGTTGGAGACCCTGCTGTGTACAATCATGTTTTGTTCTAGTGGCTTTTCAACTTTCCTCAGAGTCTGTAAATCTCCAACAATGTAGTCCATTATCAGTGTTTCTACCTGTTGCAGGTAAATCCTCCCCCTGAAGGAGCAGCAGTGACTGGGGTCGTTTGGGTTGTTGGGTCTTCTTGGTCTTTCCTGATCACTTTGTTTGATTGTCAAGGACTTGCAGATATTTTCTCACACTGGACGGATGATTTAACTCCACATGACGTTTCTAATGTGAAGTTGACGAGGCAGACGCTCTGACTTGTTTTCTCAGCTCAGTAGACATCATTTGAACAGAAAGGTTAGATTTTTACCATCTGACTCTTTGGGAGACGATGTGTAAAATTCCTGCAGATAATGTTAAGCGGATCATCATCTGCGTCTGCATCGTCTCTCTCTTCACTGGTCATGTAAAGATGCACTAGGCTCGGGCCACCGTTGCCATGGAGCTGGTCTCCATGCCTCAGGTCAGCCCTCCTCAGCTCTCATGTTAGTGACCCTCCAGCAGCCATCCATTTCTTTAATACTGGAGCTTGTGGGAGATATTTCAGGGAACGCGGGTTGTTTCCAGGTCGTTTCAACCGACCTGGTCTGACTAGGGTCGCCACCTTTCAGAAATAGAAATAAGGGACGCCCTGATTTCAGCAGCGCAGGAGCTGAAAAAAACTTCTAAACTGCATAGAAATGTATTTATTTTACATGAAAAAACTAAATACTTTGATTTAAAGTGCTTTAATAGCATTGAACTTACATGACTGTACAGATAGCCAACCATAGTAGCAACTGAAATAGTTCACATCAGCCAAGATGTACTGTATGCAGGTAAATATAAATATATTATATATAATATATATATATTATTTCTTATAATTTTGATGATTGAATTGTTTATTGATTTCTTAAAATATTCACATTTTTTTAGATTTTTTATTTGGGATTTTTTATTTTTTATTTTCATAAACTGTGAGCCATAATCATCAAAATTATAACAAATAAAGGCTTGAAATATCTCACTTTGTAAGTAGTGGGAAAAAAAATGTTAAAATGTTCCGACCTTCCCCTGTATATTATGACATCAATAAATAAGAGCATACTGTAATATATGTCACATATCATACCATATCAAGCTCAGGGGATGTTTCAGGTATGAAGAACTTTAATATATCCTGTCCTTTATTTTGTTCATTATTGTTAGTTCGTTGTCAGTTCTTTTAATTCCCAATTACGTAACAATTCCGTATTTCAAGGGACGGGTGGCAGCCCTGGGTCTGACAGAGCCGGCGGAGCTTTACCCACCAAACACAGACATGTATTTACCAGCAGCTACTGTACTTTCTGAGTTTGGTGCTTAAGAGCCCCAATATAGAAAACTCCCCCCTCATCTGTCACAAATAAGCCGGGCTCATGTCTGACATCTCGTGAGACAGCTGTCCACGCAAAGGATATGAAGGGTGCAGCACAGTCTTTGTGACTGCAGTCACCCTTTCTGCTGGATTTGGTTTGAACATACTTGTTAAGTTGTTTTTGTGTGATTCAGAGAAGAATAACGCTACAACCTGCAAGCAGTCTGCTTCACGTGTGGTAAGACACTCGGATAAAGTCAAGACCAGTCCTCAGAAACATGGTTTCGCTATTCTTGACCCTGAAATTGATTCATTTTCAAAAGTTTGGGATTGTCAAACAGGCACATAAAAGGATAGTCTTACTGATAAAAAATAATGGCTCCTGAGAAAGACCTTGCTTTCCTCAAAACTCATCTAAATCTCCACCTAAATCCAAAAATGTTACTGTAGAAAAAGTGAATAACTGCTACTGACAAAGGGGTGGATAATTTGTGATTCAAACTAGCAACCCTGCAGTCTCGTGGCAGCTTTCTGAGTCTCAAGGCTGCTGTTCCAGAGGAGATGTGCTGCACTGCAGCACAGCGTTACTGCTCAGTGTGCAGATTGCCAGATTATTCCTCTGTTTTCTGGCAGCTCAAACAGAATAAAATGTTGAATTCACAATTATGTGCTGCAGCTTTGGAGCCAATGTAACGGTAATGTGCAGACCAGAATGAGTTGGACTGAAGTAATCAGCTGAGCTTCACCATGACATGCTTGAGCAGCAGATACCTGGGGTTCTCCTCTTGGTTGATATTCTCCTTCAGTTCTGCCAGACTGGTGAGGATGTCCAGGATTATGAGCTGTTGTTGGGACAGTCAAGGCAAATGTCAGTCACGAACCCTCCCGTCCGGCCTGTGGGTTGTTGGAGCATTTTATCCACTTTACATTAGATTAGATTAGATTAGATTAGATTATCCTTTATTTCTCCCTCAATGGGGAAACTCACTTTGTTCAGCAGCAGTACACTTAAAGGCCTAAAGACCTATTATGAAAAACAGGTTTTCTCTTGCTTTAACATATATAAAGTGGTCTCCCCTCAGCCTGACAACTCAGAGAAGGAGGAAAGCAACCAAATTCTGCAGTGTCTGTACAGCCGCCCGGATGAGCCGTCCAGTGTGATGTGGATCTACGAGCCAATAAGATTCTGCTCCCCAAAGTTACGTAACGACGTATATATATATATATATATATATATATGTATATATATATATATATATATATATATATATATATATATGTATATATATATATATATATATATATATATATATATATACATATATATATATATATATATATTCAAGTAGCCTCATAGCTGTATCAACATCTGCATCTGACTGTTAAATTCAACAAAGTACATTTCAAAAATATTTGTCACTTAACATTGAAGTATACATGTGTAACTTGAATTACACATTTGTTTCTCTTATTAGGTTAAAAGACTACAATAAAAAATAAAATAGAGAAATAAAATAGCATTTGAAAAATAAAATAAAATCTACCAGCAGTTTGAATTTCCCTTTTTCTTTGTTGAACTTTCTCAACACATTTTTATAATAAATGAATATAAACTCATCTTAACAATCAAACGGTTTTACAGTTCCTCTTTCTTCCCCTCTAATAATCTTATGCCCCCACTTTCTGTTGTTCAGTGAGAGAACTGAGCTCTAACTTCTCCTGCCAGGACTTTAAATCTGGGCTGGATGGTGTCAGGTTCTCATATGCATGTGGAGGTGCTCATTGTTGAGCCTGGAACGATATTTAATTTTAATTATGTTCACTGTGGAGAAAGCTGCTTCACAGCTGTATCTGGACCCAAACATGGCCAGGATGTTTTAAGATGGTCAGCTTATTTTCTGTGACTTCAGTTCAGACTTGAGTGAATATGTTTGATGAAAAACTTTGTTTTGTTTCAGTGGCGTTTCACTTTCGCACTTTGAACGCCACGGTCTCTGAACGTATGAGGCACTGTTTTGTATCCCAGTGGGAAGACTGAACAAGGATGAATGTGTCCATTCCGGGTTGAAAGCTTTATTTTCCCTGTCCATTTTTCTCTTCTTAAGCGTGAATTATGGTTCCGCGTTAAATCGACGCAAAGCCTACGGCGTAGGGCCCACGTCGACGTGCGCCCTACGCCGTAGGCTCTGCGTTGGTGTAACGCCGAACCATATATCAGCCTTTAGAGAGCACCATTACTTGTCTCTCTGTCTCGCACTAACTCGTCTCTTCGTCTTTCTTCTTGTCTCCGGCTCACTCCTCTCGCCTTGTCATCTCCCTCTATCGCTAACTTCCCTTTCCACCTGTTACGTGCCTCTCATCTATGTATATAGAGTCAAGCTAATTACACGGATTTGATTGGCTGAGCAGCATCATGTGGGATGGCATAACTCGTATGCAATTGGTCTGTAAGGTCTGCTAAACAAATGCCATAAAGAATAGTAAAGCTGCGCTGGTTAAAATAGAAGTTCCCCGTCAAAATGTAGAATCCCTCAGTAATTTATTGATTACAGGTCTGGGTCCGCAGAGGACGGCGTCTGGGTCCGGACCCGGACCGCGGTGACCTTGGTGACCTAGTGACCTCTGATATATATTATATGTTAAAAATTGCATATATATATATATATATATATATATATATATATATATATATATATATATATATATATATATATATATATATATATATACAGAGGTGGAAAAAGTACAAAAATATTGTACTTAAGTAAAAGTACAAATTTTCTGCTTGAAAATTACTTAAGTAAAAGTAAAAAGTACCCATTAAGAAAATTACTTAAGTAAAAGTATAAAAGTACCTCAACTTAAATATAATAAAGTACCAAAAGTACATGGTGTAAAATGTACTTAAGTACAAAAGTAAAATGTAAAAAGTAAAAAGTACAAAGTACAAAGTACAAAATTCAAAGTACAAAATTATTTTCAAAAGGATTGCAAAGAAATGAAGAATCCAAGAATTTGCTTACAACTCTAAATAATGGTGATATTATTCTGACCCCTTTAGCGTTTGTTTCCATTAACCCATTTTAATTTCGTCGGCTTGAGCGTCGGCTGCCGCTCAAGGCTGATTTATGGTTCTACGGCGGAGGGTACGCGGCGACACGCACCGTACGGTGCGCTTCGCCGCGTACCCTACGCCGTACCTTACGGCGTGGGTCTGCGTCGATTTAACGCGGACCGATAATTCAGGCTTCAGTCTTCATCGGTCCTCGACGCGACGGCGGTTCCTCCGGCCTTTCCGGCCCGCCTCTGCAGCGCAACTCTCCCGGGGGCTGCGGCTCCTTCTTGGGGAGGCCGAGTCTCCCCGTCTGCCCCAGGTGTCTCGTCACGGACCCGCCGCCGGGCAATCACGGGCAATTCACTCGCCCCCCTTCCTTCCCGTCCGCCCTTTGGTTCCGCGTTAAATCGACGCACACCTTACGCCGTAGGCTACGGCGTAGGGTGTGCGTGCGTCGCCGCGTACCCTACGCCGTAGCTCTGCGCCGGTGTAACGCGGAACCATAAATCAGCCCCCGCTGTGCTGTTCTCATGGCTTTAATTTGTAGCGAGTAACGACGTGTCCAATTTTAAATGTAGCGGATTAAAAGTACGATTTTTTCCTTGAAAATGTAACGAAGTAAAAGTAAAAGTACAGAAAAATGAAAGTATCAATAAAAGTACAAATTCTCAAAAATCTTACTTAAGTACAATAACGAAGTACTTGTACTTCGTTACTTTACACCACTGTATATATATATATATATATATATATATATATATATATATATATATATATATATATATATATGCCTTAGGTTTTTACCAACATTGTATTAACCATTAATATATATGCAGACAAAAAAAAAGAAACTACTGTAAGCAGTATTTTAACAGGCAGAGAGAAAAAGGAGGAGGGTGGTGAAGAAAATAAAAGAGTTGAAATGCAGAGCGGTGACTCTGCGCGGCCTCCAGTGAGGGGCTAACATCAGTAACTCCTGCTGCTGAACGGCCTTCATCTTTCAGGTCACACGAACATACAGTACGTGTACACGGTAATGTCACACGCCGCTTGTTTGGACTGACGTGGAAATGAAGATTGACGCCGTCGTACAGACATTACCGTGCACACGCCAAGACTCGCCGATGAATACGGCTCATCAGCGTAATTGGAAAAAAATAGATGAATTCATAAACAGGCCGTCAGGATGGGGAATGAGATGAAGTGTCCTGTAATGTTCCTGCAGAGAGGGAGGGGACTTCCCCCCCGACGCCTGGCTGGTCTCAGATCTCCCTCCTGCAGCCTCTTCCTCTCCCTCACCCTCTCCTCACCTTCCTCTGTTTGTTTTCTGCTGGGTTTTTTAACAGAGTTGTGCTGCCCTTTTCAAAGTTATGTTGAATGCCTCAGGCATCCATTAGTATTCAGCTAAACTCCGGCTCTCTTTTGTTTCAAGGAGAACTTGATAAGTCTTATGCCTAAATTCTGAAATAGGACCCTGGCAAATAGTCTACAGCTGAGACAAACAAAATAATTCACCTGGGTGCCGCTCTTCTATCTTTCTCTCTATCTTTTTTTCGCTCTGCCTCTGCAACCCCCTACCCACCATTCCGGGTCTCTCTCCGCCCACCCTGCTCAGCGCTTGCTGTTATGAATCGATTTGGTGGAGGTTATTGCCGTCGTGAGCTGCTTTTGAATTTTGTTGTTTAGTTTTTTTTTTTTTTGTCTGAAATTGGATTTTTGCTGCCCCTTATTTTTCCTTTGCAAGCAATATGCTTCTCCACGTCTACCTGCCATTAGGCTAATCTATATCGTTTCATCGTCAGTAATGTTTCGTACATCTTACACGCACTAAACAACCTGCATGATTGTGCACGAGCGTGTTTGTGAGAGAGAGCCTGCTGGATCTTGCAGAGTTCTCTGTCACTTTTTCTATTGCATCATTTTTAAAACACACGTATACATGTACAGCCAGTACTCGAGTTGTGAAAAAAAATCAGGGGGGATGGTGGATTTTATCATATGGGGACAGATAATTTGTGTTGATTACAAATAATATAATATATTACAAATAATATCACTGACCAAAACACCTGCAGAAATACTGCAGGAATGACATAGCAGCAGTTAAATGCAGCCTTCTGTAAGCTTTAAATATCCACTGGGCTTACATCTAATACATCAAAACACAACAATAAAAAACACTTTTCTGAACTTATCAATATGACTCTGTCCTTCACAGGATAAGTAAAATGGATCACTGCAAAAACTCAAAATCTTAACAAGAATATTTTTCTCATTTCTAGTTAAAATGTCTCATTTTTGTAAAAAAATCTCATTACACTTAAAACAAGACTCATCACTGGAAAAAACAACAATTTTCACCTGTTTCAAGTAGATTTTCACTTGAAATAAGTAGAAAAATCTGCCAGTGGAACAAGATTTTTGTGCTTGTAATGAGAAGATAAATCTTGTTCCACTGGCAGATTTTCCTACTTATTTCAAGTGAAAATTTACTTGAAACCGGTGAAAATTGTCAAATAAGTTATTTTTCTGGTGTTATTTTTCTGGTGATGACTCTAAATGTTGAAATAGCAGTAAAACCACATTCATTGATGAAATGACATAAGGGATGGAAAGGGGGGATGTCAGTTTTACAGGGGGGATGATTTGGACTGTTTTTATTTCAGGGGGGGATGCCACCCCCCCTCATCCCCCATCAACTCCAGTAGTGTGTACAGCCCTCCTTCACATGCTGATAATCATCTGTCCATAGTTATGTAATTAATAATAAGCAGTGCTCTATAATTAAAAGCAAAACATTGAACACTGACATGTTCGGACTCATAACATTATGTGAGCGACTGCCGTAAATTAGAAATTGTCTCACTGCTAACTTGTCCTCTCCTGGAGCAGTTTTAGCCATAGACATATATACGTATCCGCCCCATGGAGCTGCTGCGATACGTCAACGTCTCCGCCATATTGGATGTGGCAAGACTGCGCTGTAAACTAATACAAGTAAATGGACTTATTTTCATAAAACGACTTTTCTACAAAGAAATGTACGTTTTACGTCTCATTTATTCATTCACACATGCACTAATATACTTGGGAAACAGTTAGGCACCAAATATAATATATTTAATTCTCTCAGATGGCAAAAATAAGAACTTTATTGATCCCACATAGGAGTAATTCATGTTATATCAGCTATAGAGAACAAGGTAGTGCCAAAAAACAATATATATCCCCCCTCACAAAAATAAGAAAAATAGAGACATATTTTCTCATCAACAAAACATATTTAAAATTTTTCAAGTAACAAAATAACATATGTGAACCATTTTTCAGACAATAAAATAACATTTGAACCATTTTCAGACAATAAAATAACATTTGAACCATTTTCAGACAATAAAATAACATTTGAACCATTTTCAGACAATAAAATAACATTTGAACCATTTTTCAGACAACAAATAACATTATTATTTAACTTATTTTTGTGAGGGGGGATATATATATTGTTTTAGTTGAGTTAGGACGTTTTAAACTGTATCATTATTTGCTTTTCTGAGCCAGAGGCAACAAAATTTCGTTTCCCAGTGTGTTATATGTGTCCTGAAAATGACAAATAAAAACTATCGTATCGTATCGTATATATTGTATCGTTTTTCGGCACTACATCCAATATGGCGGCGGCATTGACGTATCGAAGCAGCGATTGATGAGGGCGTCTACGTATATATATGTCTATGGTTTTAGCCAACATCCTTTTTAAAATCCAGGTGTGCTCTCTGTAGCACCCAAACACTCTGACCTCCGAGATACAGTGAAGCAACACATAATAAGCTTTCTACATTTGGAGATATTAATCAAAACAGCAGAGATTTTCAAGGTAGTTGCCAAACTACATTCAAACAGGGGCCATTGTTAGCGCTCAGGGACGAGAGCAGCTCTCTGAATGATCCCGGGAGCTATGTTGGCATAAAGCTGTCCACATGTGCACGTGGCACCAGGACACCCCGGCTCGTAATTCAGGGATCGACTTTATAGTTGTGTTTTTGGATTTGCAACCATTTGTTCGGGATGAGGAAAGGAGCTGAGGTATCAGCTGATCACCGCCCGGCGTCAGAAAGACTTGCAGTTGCCGCCTCCACTAGAGCTTCATCCACATCTCCAGGGAGGTGCACTGCAAAAACTCAAAATCTTACCAGGAATATTTGTCTTATTTCTAGTTAAAATGTCTAATTTTTAGTCAAAAAATCTCATTACACTTAAAACAAGAGTCATTACCAGAAAAATAACTTGTTATTTGACCATTTTCACCTGTCTCAAGTAAATTTTCACTTGAAATAAGTAGAAAAATCTGCCAGTGAGACAAGATTTGTGAAAATTGTTGTTTTCTCCAGTGATGAGTCTTGTTTTAAGTGTAATGAGATTTTTTTTTCACTAAAAATTAGACATTTTAACATGAAATAAGACAAATATTCTTGTTAAGATTTTGAGTTTTTTGCAGTGTTGGGCTCAGGAGTCCAAACGGGTCATGTTCTGGGCCTGACTGGAGCTGTGGCAACAAAAGTCGTGGTGTCTGATTGAATGAATGTATGAATGAATGAATAGTTTATTTCGGTCACATTACATTATATGCAACTTAACTTGTGTGCATGTAACTGACAAATCCTTATCCTACATATTTACACTAATCAGTTTCACACAATAAACAATAACACGCAAACTCTGTGTAACTGAAAAAGTAGTAGAAGCCGAAGCTTCTGTACCTTCCAAAAGATAACCCAGTTTATCAGTATTACAAAAGAAAAGAAAGCAAAGAAAATTGACTCTAAATTGCTCTGCATAAGTGAATTATATTCAAATCATTTTGCATTGTAATCTTTAATTATTTTGTCTTTCAATATTTTTTTAAAACTCAGATCTACATAATTTCGGTTCATCACAAAGTCCATTCCATAATTTGACTCCAAAAAATGAAACACATCTGTATTTAACATTAGTCCTCCCATAACATGTTTCAAAGACCGATAGCCTTCTTAAATTATAATTAGTTTCTTTTAATATAAAGAAAATGTTGAATACAAGTAGGAAGGCTTTTATTCTTAACTCGAAATAATATTTCTAATGTTTTTAAATAAACAATATTTATGAATTTTAATATGCCTGACTCTATTAATAATTTATTAGTAGTATTGCAATAAAAAACTATTTATTATTCTTATAACTCTTTTCTGGAGTTTAACTATAGGGTCTATATAAGTTCTGCATGTGTTTCCCCAAATCCCCACACAATATGACATGTATGGCTATGATTAGTTTGTTGAACTCCGGAGGCCGTTGATCAAGGCCAAGGAGACGTCAGCCTCAGGTTGTGAGGTAAAGGCTTGGGTGTGGGAGAAGTTTGGAAAGACCATGGAGAGTGACTTTCATGTGGCTCTGAAAAGATTTTGGCAAATGGTCCGGTGGCTTAGGCAGGGCCAGCAGCTCTCCACCAACACGGTCTGCAAGGAGGGGCGGTGCTCTGAGAGGGTGGGGTACTGTGTCCATTGCAAGGGGGCATTAAATCCCTACACAGGTAGTAAGTCAGATTAATCCCAGGGGGTAGCTGGACTGACAGCCAAGGGTAGGGATGTGAATCGAAAACCGGTTCTTGTTGAGAACCGGTTCCCAGTGTTTCAATTCCTTGGAATCGTTTGCTTTTTTTGCAAACGATTCCCTTATCAATTCCAGTGGACGCGAATGACGTCACCACGCACACTGTGTAGTTACACAACGTGCGCATTCACGCCCAGCAGGGAAACAAGGCAACAACACGGCATACACGCTCAAAAGTTTGGTTCCATTTTACAAAAAAGGATGACAACAGGGCGACTTGCAATACTTGCAATGTGGAAATTTCAACAAAGGGAGGAAACACTAGCAACATGCAAAAGCATTTGCATACACAGCATGCAATAACTTGCATGCTGTGTATGCACACCATGGTGCCCCAGCCTTGGGCATCATCGAGGAGCCCAAGGCTGGGGGCCTCTTACGACCTCACTGTTGACCTCACTTGTATTTTTTTGTTCAAAGATATAAAATAAAGTTGATGCTAATCGACCTGTTTGTTCTCCTTTTTTCCAAATGAGAATCGATAAAGAATCGAATCGTTAAAGAAAATTGAAAATGGAATCGGAATTGGAAAAATCTTATCAATTCCCATCCCTAGCCAAGGGGCAGAGAGGGTCCAGCGTGGTGCTCATCTCTGCTTTGTGCACGTGATCTTGGCTTGTTGGCTTCACTGAGCCTTGATCTTCAGCTCTCTCCTGAGGAGTTTGTATATAACTGTGAAACACCTGGGACCAGAAGCAGAACCTCCAAATCTTGGGCCATGGTCCTCAGTCAGAGAAGGTTGGAATGCTTTCTCTGGGTTTGGACTGAGGTGTTGCCTCAGTCCAAGTTTTGGGGGTAACTTTCACTAGAGGACTAGGTGGTAACTGTAGGACCAGGTGGTAACTGGAGAACCAGGTGGTAACTTTCACTGGAGAACCAGGTGGTGACTGGAGGACCAGGTGGCTACTACTTCTAGGAAGTCGTATTTGTTGATATTTCTGACATAACCAGAAACGTGATGCATTTTGCTGCATTAAGATTTACCTTTGGTGGATTTTTTGTCTGGCGCCGTGACTTTGATATCTTTTGCAATGAATGTATTAATGTATGAATGTTACATAGATGCCGATGTTGGTACTGTTCATCCTTCAGCCTCCAGTAATACAGCACCAGCCCGTCCCGTTCCTGATGCCCATCCCCAGTTTCTGTACAGGTTTAACCTTCCACTAGTTCCTACAAAGTCCTCCGTCTTTACAAGACTACAGGTAGTTTAACCAAACAGACACACACACTCACTGTCTCACCTACATGCTTTTAAACCTGTGAATCAATGTGAGGATGGCGTCCAGCCTCCGCCGGCTCAGATATTGACTGAAATGTGTGGCTGCCTGAGGTGATATCTGTACCTGTGGATGTTTTGACGGGTTTTCCTGTAACCGCTGTTCTATTTTGCGAAGTGCATGTCCAGAGAGACACGTGCACACACCCAGATCAAATGCTTTTACACTTTAAAGTGATTGTTTATCATATTTTGACACATAGTCCCAGATTTATTTAGTAAAACACACATTCGAAGTGTTTACTTTTACTGATAACATACACTTACAGAGTTGGGATGTTTGGCTTCAGTGTACGTCTTTATTTGTATAAATAACTGCTTCTACAATGAAATGAGTCATTTAAATGCAGGAATGACTTCATTCACCAGGTTTATGTGAGGAGATTATGACTGAGGAAACGTCGGGGTTTTCTTGGTGATGTAAAGTTATCGCCATCTTTACTTCCATCCTGCTTCCACTGTGAGTCGGAGCTCCCAACTCTTTGCTCTCTTTCCTTTTTCTAATAAAAATAATAACTAGAACGTCCAAAGTCAAATTAAATTTGTCTTTAAATTGAAAGTTAAATATCCCAAAAACTGTAATAATTGGCATAATGAGATTGTACAGTCCTTTAGTGCCAATCGGGCAAAAAGGTACGGAATTTTTGCCCTTTTTTTTTGCTTGCTAGCCGCTAGCGTTGCCACGATAACACTTTTGACTGAGAAAAGTAATGCCCATCGAGGCACAACGGAGACGCATCCAACAATGTATACCATGCATGGGTGCACGTTGCGGTTCGGGCAGCATTAACGGACGGAAAAAGCGTGCGGAATGAGAAGAAGAAGAAGAAGAAGGAAAGGGAAACTTTTTCTGTATACTGATATATCGCCTTCATTTTTCAGATTTTCTCTGACATATTTTATTTTTGGGGGATTTTTTTTTTCCATATCAGAGCGGGGTCATGCTGTACACCCGCTGGTGCGCAGGGGGACTTTTGCGACTTTTGCTTAATAAAAAGAAGCTAATTTGGATATTGGTGCCAGTTGTTCATGGGTGTTTATCTGTTCATCATCACGCCGTGTTCTCCTTGTCGACTGTGGGACAGGCGGGAACAGCATGTTGTTTCCATGGTGACAGACTGATCATTATGGGCTAAGGGATACCATCATTTCCTCTTTAGGGTCCAGATGTTCATCAGTTAACTGAATGAGATTGTAAAGACATGAGGAGCTCATGTGTCTCCTCTGCGTGGGGGTGTGTAGGAGCATCCTCTCTCGTGTGATTTTTGTAACCTTTTTATGCCTCTCTCCGCTCGTGTGTGTCCCTGTTTTGTATTATCGTGCATGTGAGCGTGTGCGGTGGGGTGGGCTGGGGTGGGGGGGCGGCAGCAGCTGCAGAGGGGACGCCGAAAAGAGTGCTGATGAAAAGAGAAAGAGTTGCTGACTGAGATGCAGAGCTGAGCATCATGGATGGAGGACAAAACGCAGTGTGCTGCTCAAACACACACACACACACACACACACACACACACACACACACAGTTTATGGCAGATACAACATAGAGATATTAACTTTCAACGCTTATATTTAGACCTGTAACTCTAGTGTATTCCAGGTCTAGTTCCAGGTCTAGTTCCAGGTTGTAGCCGACTCGTGCTACTCGGGTAACCCGACAGGAACGAGGACACGTGGGTTGGCAGAGGAATTGCCGACTTTATTGGTCACTGTCGGTCACCATACACACACGCGCGCTGCTACGGCAGCCGTCATGTCCATGTCTCAGGCGGCTCCGTTTCCCCCCCGTCTCCAGGGCCCGCACACTATCGAAGTACACAGGCAGCTAGAGAGATTGATTAGACGCACCTGTGCACAATCAGCTGTTCCAAACCGCCTCACCTGTGTGCTGCTCCCCCGCACTCCCTCTCTCCCCCGCAGACCACGCCACAATCCTACACCCTGCCACACAGGTCTAGTTCCAGGTCTAGTTCCAGGTCTAG
Organism: Cololabis saira; assembly: GCF_033807715.1. NCBI lineage: Eukaryota > Metazoa > Chordata > Actinopteri > Beloniformes > Belonidae > Cololabis > Cololabis saira. The sequence goes on from NC_084589.1 coordinate 10,196,069, forward strand.
TTCCAGGTCTAGTTCCAGGTCTGAACAAGCCTGGGGAACTTCAGACATATTCCACCGAGTATCCACACTGATCAGATGCCCAAAGCAGCCTAAATGTCTTGTTTCAACATGAAGGAGCCTCCCCACCTGTCTGGATGGAGGAGCCCAGACATCAGCAAGGTGCTCACAACCATCCACAGCCTTCCCACACAGATCCACGGCCTCACACTAGATGTGCTGACTCTCAGGGTGCTTTCAGACCTGTGGCCCGTTTGTTTTGTTCCGATTCAGGGGCTAAATCGATACAGTTTTCGTTTGTGGGGTTTGTGTGCACAAGGCAACCGTCTGTAGCGGTTCAAAGCTGTTAACAAATGCCATGAACCAACTGTTCTCTCATTGGTCAGAAATGAACGCGGAAGGAGTTTCCTCTTCCGTACCCCGGGAAAAACAACAACTATGGAGCATCGTAAACAAACTAGTTTGTTTCTGTGTGTTGCTGTGTGGATTATGTTCTCACTGCAAACGAACCGCTCCAGGTCTGGAATGGAAGCGAGCCGAGACCTCCTCTCTTAGGTGATCTCGGCTCTCTTGTTTTGTGCCGTTTCCGAGCGCGATTGCTGTGTTCACATAAACCAAACGAACCGATCTTTAGGGGGAAACGCTCGCTGTTTCGGAACAACTGCTCCAAACGGGACAGCTGTGAAAGCACCCTCAGTCTGGGTCCGGTCCACTGCAGGACGAGTACTAAAGAGCACAGACCTTATGGGCCCATCAGTGCCACGTCATCTGCAAAAGCCAGAGGGGTCATTCTGAATATCGGTGGCATTAAATATGTTGTTAGATTGACGTAACAAATGATATTCCCATTTGTATTCCTTCCTCTTAATAAAGGATGTGCTTCACATCCATCTCTGGACACAGCTGGATGAAAGGCGATGAGGCATCTGTATGCAGTTCAGTGGAGGAGACCCAATGGCAGTCTTACTTACTCACTTACTTACTTACACTCCAGGTTCACGGCAGTACAATCTAGGGGTCACATTCATATCTCTTAAACCCACAATGTATGGCAGATATGATCGATAACTCTGCTCCTACCAGGTCGTGATTATTATCTGGGAACTTTGGCCTCTGCGCTGCGCCGGCTTACTTTCCTCTCGCCACCTGTTATCCCTTTGTGCCCCCGTGAGGGATTCGCTGCTTGTCAGAGGAAATGAATGGAAGTCTTGGCCTCGGAGGTTGGTGTTTCCCCCCCCTGCTCTGCTCACCCTCACCGCTGCAGGAGCTGCCCACGTACACGCACGTGAAACCCACCTTTCAGAATCAGAGCTCGCTTTAAAGAACCCGTTGATTAGTTGGCTTGTTTAGGTGTTTTTTTATGACCAAAAGTATGGTCAATGATTACTTTTGCTCAGTGCCAGCAGCAGGGTTTATGATGCTTTTCCACTAGCACCTACTCGGCTCTACTCAACTCAACTCGGCCTGGTTTCTTTTCCATAACATTCAGCACCTGGAGAGAAAGTAGGAGGTTGGAGTGAAGCTGCTGTGACGTATTTGATTGTGTATCTAAATGAAGAAAACAACAACACTAAAGATGTAGAACCTGGAGGAGATGATAGATGTGCTGCTGGATCTGTGGCTTGTGTTCGATGTCAAGTTAAAAAATGAGAGTGAAAGAAGCTTAAAACAGCAACGCTTTTTAATTTGTGTTTGTTTGTCTCGGTGCTGCTTAAAAGTCAGCTGGAGCCGTGAGCAGCTATGAAGTGACAGAGATCCTGGTAGATCTGGTCGTTCCTTATCTCCCGTCTAGATCCCTTTTTAATTCTCTCCTCAGCACCAGGTTTATGAACATCTGCACCTCAGAGTTGGATCATGAAACAGACTTCTGCTGCCATTGCTGGTTGAATAAAATGAACAAGAATCCGTCAGAGTCTCTTTCTCTGATTTCCTCCTCCTGACTCAGACGTCTGACTCCAACCCCCCGACCAATCGGTGGCCTGTAGTGTGATGATGTCAGATACAGCCGACTCAGCAGCTTAGAACCTCGGCAGAATAGATACAGAAAAGTATCTACTCGGCACGTTAGACCCCTGGTGGAAAAGAACCAAACTGATTCGAGGAGAGTCGAGTCGGGCTGAGTAGGTACTGGTGGAGAAGCGCCATTAGTCTGAACTCATCTGCTACTTTTGGTTTTGATACCCTTCTTTTTTTTTTACCACAGTCACTAAATGTTACGAGCAGAGATGGTTCCCAGATTTCAGTCACAGTCTGTCTCCTACACACAAGCTCGGTTCTGATAAGTCCAACATCTGCACTGAACTGTGTTGGTACTTGTGGACAACAACATCCGTTTCAGACTCTCTCTGTGTCTCTTAGTGTTTTTCCTCTGATTATATTCATCAGCATGAACGTAGTCATGAACATCAGAGCGAGGATGAGAAGATGTGACCCTGAGGGGTTTCAACTCCTGACGCTAATGGCTCCATATCGTGCTATTAACGACACTCCTGGTATCACAAGCCTCTGGTTTCTCCTCACAGAGGAGACAGCAGCCTTGAACAGCATCATAGATAATGTGCTAATTCTGACTCTAGAACCACTTTGTTCGCACATGTGAAAGTGCGTAAGTAGGAGACTATCTTTAGTTGGAAAACAGCCTCCCTGTTCATGTGAACTGCATGTTCTCAAGCTTGAAAAATATCGATCGATTATCTGAAGTAGTTTGGCTACCTGTGTATACGGAAGAGTATTAGGGCCAGGCAGGAGAAAAATAAAAATAATATTTTAGAGGAGGAAGATTTTTTTTCATTATGCACTTTGAGAAAAAAGTCAATGTCAAGAAAAAATTTGAAATGTCGAGAAAAAAGTCAAAATTTCGTGAATAAAGTTGAAATGAGAAAAAATTCGAAATTTTGACTTTATTCACGAAATTTCGACTTAATTCTGGAAATTGTATTTTAACATTGATCTCGACATTTTCGATTTTTTTCTCGAAATTGTATTTCAACATTAATCTCGACAATTCGACTTTTTTCTCGACATTTCAACTTTTTTCTCCGTTTGCATGTAAACAGCAGTCGTGGGAGAAAAAACATGGAAGATTTGGTGAATTTCAAGAATACGGAAGAGTGTTAGGGCCAGGCAGGAGAAAAAAAAAGATTATATTTTTTATAGGACTTTTTTTCATTGTGCACTTCGAGAAAAATGTTGAAATGTCGAGAAAAAAGTCTAAATGTCGAGATTAATGTTGAAGTACAATTTCAAGAACAAGGCAAAATGTTGAGAAAAAAGTCAAAATTTCGTGAATAAAGTTAAAATGTTGAGAAAAAAGGCGAAATTTCGAGTTTATTCTTGAAATTGTATTTCAACATTAATCTCAACATTTCGACTTTTTCTCAACATTTCCGTTTTTTTCTCGACATTTCGAAGTGCACAATAAAAAAAAAAATCTTCCCCTCTCAAATATTTTTTTCTCCTGCCTGGCCCTAATACTCTTCCGTAGGTGTAAGATGCTGACAGAGAAGCGTTTTTATTTACTGATCGATGCACGCAGGTAAACAGTATTATTCCTGTGGTTTATGATTTTCTTGCTGCTACAGTTCTCTTGGCAAGGATTATGAATCCAGTCCGTCAGTGACGCAAGAATCATGTGTTCAGACCGGTGCCCTGTGGCCTGCAACATCTGCTTCAGTTAAGCCTGTCTGGTTTCTCACCTACATTCAGAGGTCCGAGGAAGCCCGGCAGTCAAACCCTCTGCTCTCTCTGCACAGAGCAGCCTCCCCTTCCTGCTGGAAAAAACTAAGTCCATGTTTGTTTGTTTGTTTTCATTTAGGATCCCCATTAGCATTAGCAACAGCATTAGCTATTCTTCCTGGGGTCCGACATACACACAACACACAAATTAACACTTAATACATAACAGACATACATTATACATGACAAACAAAACAATAATAGACACAACTCCCTTAGTCACAAACAACACAGAGGAAACTAAATCACCATCATTCTCAGACATAAATACGTACATTTTAAAGCAGCACAATGTAACTTTCAGCTTTTGTTGAGTTTGGCGGCTCCTTTGGACAAAAGCGGTAGTGTTTTACCAGAAAGACCACTACATTTCCCCTGAGCACCAGCGTGTACTGCCGGAAAACTCCCGTCCCCGTCGCTGCATTTGTTTTGATAGTAAATGAAATAAGACGGGACGGACTTTCAAAACTACTTTTCTGTTTTCAGCGGTCGTTTGCAGGATGGATAGCGAAGAGGTAATGTATCTATTTTTGGCTAAACAATATAATATGACGAAGTTGAAAATCACTAAGTTCAACTTGGTTTTATTAGTGAAGTCACCCCCGCCCCCATGTCCTGTTTCAGCCAGATAATGCACCCCAAATTACAAACGTTTTTTAGAGGGACTTCGTCATATATTAGTAGTCCAACATACTTACTGACAAAATAAAAAAATACTTTATAACCTGTGAATAACTGAATGCCCATTCCTTATATTTTGCAGATCAGCCCTGCACAATTTTACAGTTCTCAGGAAAAATACTAGAACCCAAGACGAATGCTTGTATGTGAAAAAATTCTAATTTTGATTCTTATTGAACATAGAACTCTCCGGGCCTTTTTTTTTTTTTTTTCCCGGGCATTTACAGTAGCTTGTTACTCTCCCGCTTTCTTTTTTTTAGCCTTCTCCGATAAAACTTTTATTTTCTTCAGTTTTTTCGCTGCTTTGGCCATGATACCAGCTTCTGCTGAGCTCTGCGCTCCACGCTCCGCCCAGCTTTGGTCTCGACTACGAATCGGGAAGGAGGAGGAAGTGACGTATGCCGTAAAGCAGTCAAAGCCGTAAAAATGTGTAGTTTTTTAGTGTGGCAGGGTTCCTACCATCCACCTCAAAGTTACATAGTGCCAGTGAAGGTGATACAGACCCCTCAGACCATGACAGAGGTTCATTAAACCTGTTGGAAGTTGATGTACCATCACAATGACTCTGGAAATATTAGATTAAGGTGGAAAAGTTACATAGTGCTGCTTTAAACCAGTCTTTGCTACCTAAATGAGAAATATGAACTGGTACAGAGTTCCAGCCAACCACGGCTCTGTAAAAAACAGTTCTCTGCATGTGACATCACCCTCGCTGGTTTTTCCGACGTCGCCTTTGATAAAGATAACATCTCAGACAGGGAAAATATCATCTGTCAGAACATGCGTACTTCAGTAATGAGCTGTAATAAATGTCACCCTTTACCTATCAGTCCTGTCCCAATTGAGTTACACACCAACAAATCTGCTGCAATTACAAGAGACTCCAAAACATTCAGAAACATAAAGAGCATAGCATGTTTATTCAGAAAAATCTTTAGCTCTTTCTTTTGCTTTTTCGTGCTCGCAGAGAACCAGCTGATTACTTTTCTCCCATGATGAGTGCCAATTATTCTGCTCAGCATAATGCATATCAGGAAACTTGTCGCCCGGCCAACTTATTTGCTTGGAGTGCTGCTGCTGAGATACTGCTGAGAGCAAAATGAAAGAAAATGGACCGTGCTCATGGTTTTGAAATAATACAGGAAGTCCCGTTCTCTCCCCGTCTCTCTCTAAAATCAGGCCTGTTTTATTGTGAATTAAATTGAAGTGGAACACAAGAGGAGGAAGAGTTTGAAATGCAGCGAGCAAAGAGGAAGGGCATGGAAAAGGGCGAGATAAGGGTTGAGAGGCTTAGAGACAGGAAGAGAGCAGAATGAGGAGGAAGCATGAAGGCAGAGAAAGTAGTCGGGGGTGAGGGAGGGGGGGGGTGCTGAATCGGAGAGGGAAGAGAGAGATGCTGCGATAAGTGCTGCGGAGAGGAAGTGCGGCTGTCAAGATAAAGAGAAACTCAGACAGAGGGAGAGGAAGATTAGAGGCAAAGCTTCGACATTTCAAAGAACGACTGACGAAAAAAAGAAGGAGAGCAAATGAAAAGACCCCGAGAAGAAGAGTGATGAAAAGAAGGAGAGACGGGGCAGGGAGAAAGAGAGGGAGCGAGGCCCAGGAAGTGTCTTCGGGGTGCCAGCCAGGAGGAAGTGCCAGCCGCTGTAACCACGGTAGAGGCACTGGTCGCTATGGGAACCAGCACAGCCAAAAAAAAACCACAGTCTGGTCAACAAGGCCAAAGTGATTATGTCTTTCCTTCTCTGATTGAGGCATTACAGGAAAATCGTCTGAAGCAAAATCCACCATTTGTAACCTCTTGGTATTTTACTCTCAGTCACATGATTTGCTTTTATTTTTTTTTACAGAATTCTGCTTGTGAGGGAAACGCATTAGTAGTTATAACCAGTACTCGAGTTGTAAGAAACAATCAGGGGGGATGGTGGATTTTATCATATGGGGACAGATAATTGTGCTGATTACAAATAATATAATATATTACAAATGATAGCACTGACCAAAACACCTGCAGGAATACTGCAGGAATGACATAGCAGCAGTTAAATGCAGCCTTCTGTAAGCTTTAAATATCCGCTGGGCTTACATCAAATACATCAAAACACAAAAATAAAAAACACTTTTCTGAACTTATCAATATGACTCTGTCCTTCACAGGATAAGTAACATGGATCACTGCAAAAACTCACAATCTTAACAAGAATATTTGTCTTATTTCTAGTTAAAATGTCTCATTTTAGTAAAAAAAATCTCATTACACTTAAAACAAGACTCATCACTGGAAAAAACAACAATTTTCACCTGTTTCAAGTAGATTTTCACTTAAAATAAGTAGAAAAATCTGCCAGTGGAACAAGATTTTTTTGCTCGTAATAAGAAGATAAATCTTGTCCCACTGGCAGATTTTCCTACTTATTTCAAGTGAAAATTTACTTGAAACAGGTGAAAATTGTCAAATAAGTTATTTTTCTGGTGTTATTTTTCTGGTGATGACTCTAAATGTTGAAATAGCAGTAAAACCACATTCATTGATGAAATGACATAAGGGATGGAAAGGGGGGGTGGCAGTTTTACAGGGGGGATGATTTTGACTGTTTTTATTTCGTTTTTTACTTTTTATTTCGTTGTTTTTTTTGTTTTTATTCCCCCTCAACTCGAGTACTGGTTACAGGAAAAAAAAAAAAAAAAAAAAAAGAAAAAAAAGATCACGTGGGGCATATGACCGCAGCGCTTGTCCACACTTATGGGATGATTTTGCTGACATTTTAATGGAAGATGGCAAAAGCTGCGGCTGTCGCTGTGGGCTGACGACGACGCGGTGTGATGCCGGGCTGGAACGGTGGCAGCACCGATGCGTCGGAAAGTCCTCCCAGCATGCACGTGTGCTGCAGCAGCGCTGCTCATCTTACAGGGAACACAAACCCACATGCACACATTTGTCGGTGTTAAGCGGAAGGTCCTATGATTGTCGAACAGGATTTTACATCAGCTGTCCAGTTCATCCATAAACTACACCAGCTTTTTACAACATGTAATTATCTTCTCTAGGGATGTCCTGATACGAGTATACGAGTACCGATACGATACTTCTACCACAAAAATAACTAGGCTAAAAGTGCAATGAAAAATGCAGTGAATTGGAAGTTGGGTTTTATTTGCAACAGATAAATTCAATAATAATTAAAGCTACAAGCAGCAATGAACGGGCCCTCCACCCTTGTGCACGTTCAGGCTGCAGTGGAAGCTTGTATGACTTGATGTAGATTCTTCAGGACTGGACATTTAGTGGATGACACCACCCACGACTCTGTATACCAAACCATTCAAAAGTTATGGCAGAAAGTAGGAACTATCAAATATGGACCAATCTGATGAAGGGGGGGCGCACTTTTTGGCGTCTATCGTCGCCACAGTAACGATTTTGACTGAGAAAAGTAATGTCCATCGATGCAGGATGGAGACGCACATTTTGATGTATAACACACCTGGGTGCACGTTACGGTTCGGGCGAAGAAGCGGGCGAAGAAATGGCATAAATTGCGGCAAAATTACACGATTAATTCAAAATGGCCTCTGGTCTCTATATCTTGTCTTGTCATTCCTTGGTTCCCTGTTGGTCCGTACTGTTCTCTCCTCCATGTCTCCTCGTCGTTTTTTCCTGTTCCTGGTTTTTGGTTAATCCTGCTCTGCAGCGCTTTGTTTTTGCCTTTTTGGATTAAAACCCTTGTTTTTTGAGAACTCCTGCCTCCAGCCTCCCTCTGTCTCCTGCACTTGGGTCCTAGCAAACCAAACCACAACAATCGGGGCATCCCTAATGTTCTCCCTTATAAACAAAACAGAAGAGAAGTCCCTTTGTCTTCTTTCAATTCCTCTTTCCTTTCTATGGTATTGATTGATAATTGTATAGCTTGTCCTGTATCCTGGTTCCTGGTGGCCGTCATAGTCCAGTTATCTGCTGGTCTCCATCTATATGTTGTTGTACGAGACAATGCACGGTGATTGAGCAGCTCTCAGCGGCTGCTCCACATCTGGGAAACGGTTCATCTCAGGCGTCGTTCAGACCGCAGACGTGTTCAAATCCCTGCTCAAAACTCCCCTCTTCGTCCTCACATTCAACCCAAGTAGATAATGGGAATTATATTAAAGTTACATCATTTAAATTGGCCTTGAACGTTCCTTCCCTTTTACTGTTCAGTCATTTTAGTTATTTTATTGTGTTTTAATCAGCTAAATGTCTTTTTTATTATCAAAAAGGACACATTTCATTTGTCAGGAAAGCACTCCGGTCAGCATTAGTTGTTTTTAAACTTGACCACAGTTACAGGGATTCTTCTATAAAACGTTTATCATTTCTAAATGCCAACATGCATCTTAAAACAGTAACATCTTATCATGACCTACAGTCAATTGGGGTTTGTTTTATTTTGTTTTATTAACCACACCAGATAAATTAATATAAAGCCATAATTGCATTTGTAATATTAATGATTGACAGCCGGGTCGAGCAACGGCTCTTTATTATCACTTCATCCATAATCGTCATGCTGTCGCCCTTAGCAACGCAACCAGCCGTTTGTACTGACCTAGCCTCGGCTAAACGCTGCATTTCACCATCAAATCAACATGTGAAACATTATAGTCCGCTGCTAACGTCTGGAAAGTCTGCAGATGTTTGGCAGGGATCTGCAGGAGCTGTAGTAGCCACTGCTAACTTTGATCAACATGCGCTGGGCGTGTTCCCTTCTCGGGCAACATGGCCTAAGTCACGTGACTTAATGCCTCATCCATTCCTTTCTACAGTCTATTTAAGCATTAGCTTTAAACGCTCATTTCGCCCCATCCCAGCCCACATCCATTCTCTCTTGCGTCTCTCTTCTTATAAGGAGGAGGGGGAGGGTACACGCCGCTCAACAATATTTTGAAAGTGACTGCAGTACCAGTTTTGGACATTTCTTACAAACGGCTCCTTTAATGTATATGTTATTCTCTCCATTGACATACAGTACATTGTGCCATAACCTTGATCCAAGCAGCGATTGTAGGAGCATCCGTTTTCTTCCAGTTAAGAGCAATAATCCTTTTTATAATAATAATACATTTTATTTGAAGGCGCCTTTCTAGACACTCAAGGTCGCCGTACAATGGTTAAAAACAGTGTAACACAGTAATAAAAGCTAGGGGGTAAACAAATACTCAGATTAAGTTAAAAAAAACCACAACAGCAACGACAACAACACAGTGCAAGTGGGGTCAGAGGGAGAAGGCAGTTCTGAACAGGTGGGTTTTTAGTTTGGATTTGAAGTGAGGGAGTGAGGTGGTGTTCCTGAGATCCGGTGGTAGCTGTTCCAGAGACGGGGAGCAGAGCGGCTGAATGCTCTGCTCCCCATGGTGGCAAGACGGGCAGGTGGAACAGTCAGGTGGATGGAGGAGGAGGATCTGAGGGTGTGTGAGGGCGTGGCGACGTGGAGGAGGTCCGACAGGTAGGGAGGGGGAATGTTAGGAGAAGGATTTTGAAGTCGATTCTGTGTTTTATTGGAAGCCAGTGGAGCTGTTGTAGGACGGGGGTGATGTGGTTGATGGATGGGGTCCTTGAGATGATGCGGGCAGCTGAATTCTGGACTAACTGGAGTTTTTTGCCTGCAATACAGCAAAATCAATAGCTTTACGTTCTTGGGGTTTCAAATGGAGATCTGCTGGATATAAATGCAGCAATAACAACGTAGGGTCCAGTGGAATAATCATAAACATATACAGGATGAACATGGTTTTATTAATTACCTCCCTCCAGATTTTTTTTAATTTTGTCACATTCCCAGACACAGTGCACAAACTCATTGCATTTGAAACAATTGTCAGGTATATAACTGTTATATTTATTTAATTTGACAGGAGTTGTATATGTCTGCATTAACCAATTATATTGGAGTAGCTTTAGATTTGTATTTGCTGTTTGTTTCTGAGATTTTTCACATATTATTTTCCAGTCATCTTCTGAAATGTCCTCTTTTAAGACCTTTAAGCCCTCCATGTCACAAGTTTAGTCAATGAGGTTTCATTAGAGCCAGATCAAATCAAGCCCCTATTATTGCAATTCTTTGTGATAGTTTCTTCAAGGGATGATAGTACAGGAATACCCACTGATTGGTTTTGCATAGAAGAAATATAATTCCTCACTTGCAAATATTTAAAAAAATGTTTCCTTGGGATGTCATACATTAGAGAAATAGATGTTGTATTTTTACATTAAATCCACTTAGCATACCCTCTCATCCAAAACAGCTTATGTCAATCCAGCGGGGAGCAAGACGGGGTTCCCTTTATCTGGGGAGCTACAGCCCCGGTTCCTGCAGTTGTCCCAGACTCCTGCACGCGTCCACCAGGGGAGGTTTAGTCTGGCTGTGTGTCCAGATAGAAATGATCTGTAAAGCAGTTCCATCCCCTCAACCACGTCACCGGTAATGTTTCAGTCATAGAAGCAAAGATGTTTGCATGTAAACAGCGGTCATGAGAGAAAAAACATGGAAGATTTGGTGAATTACAAGAATACGGAAGAGTATCAGGGCCAGGCAGGAGAAAAATAAAAATTATTTTAGAGGAAAAAGTCGAAATGTCGAGAAAATTCGAAATGTTGAGAAAAAAGTTGAAATGTCGAGATTAATGTTGAAGTACAATTTCAAGAAAAAAGTCGAAATGTTGAGAAAAAAGTCAAAATTTCGTGAATAAAGTTGAAATGTTGAGAAAAAAGGCGAAATTTCGAAATTGTACTTCAACATTAATCTCGACATTTCCACTTTTTTCTCTAAATTGTATTTCAACATTAATCTCAACATTTCCACTTTTTTCTCAACATTTCCACTTTTTTCTCGACATTTTGAAGTGCACAATAAAAAAAAAATCTCTCAAATCTCCCTCTCAAATGTTTTTCCCCTGCATGGCCCGTATACTCTTCCGTACAAGAACCTTAGCTTTCTGATTGCAGTTTACACGTCAATGCAGCAGAATGGTGATGGGGGAGATTTGAGGGGTTAAATTTGATTTTCACTTTCTCACAGCTTAGGCTTTAAAACTCTGTTTTCTGAATTATCTGAGAAGGGATTTAAGTCGGTGTCAAAGATAAAGCCGGGACTTTTAACCAGGGGCGGGAGAAGCAGGTTTCATTACATAATACACAACACGGCTTGTTAAAAGAAGAAAGCTAAGCGAAGCTCCAGACTAATTGAAGAGTGAAAGCGGACGGAGTCATCGTTCTTGGACCTCTTTAGATGTGCTGCTGCGGTGCACTGTGGTCGCTGAACTGATGGAGAAGCAGAGGATGGAGCGGTGAAGCGGGGTAAATGTGCTGCAGGGAGGACGAGGGTGACGAGCCACATGTGTGCAGAGTAATTGGAAGGAGGTCAGTTCCAGCAAACCGAGACGGCAAACACAAACAGAAGGAGACAAACAAAGGAAAACACAGAAAACATGAGGAAATGGCCTTTTTGTAACATCGTGTTTGCCAGCCACATTAAACAACTTGGTTCTCTATGACACGTCATGTCCATAGCTTAGTGGGAATTTATCTAAAACCTGTTGATTTTTCTTATATTCTCTATGTTTCTTTGAAACCAGACTTTCAATTTGTATTTTTTCACTAATGAGCTTGTTATAAAGACTTGGAATGGCCAGAGAAAGAGTCACGTGTTCGTGGCCACAAACAGCACGTATGATGGTGTTCGTGCTTCCAGGCCGTCAGGTTCCTACGGAAGAGTATTAGGGCCATGCAGGAGAAAAAATATTTGAGAGGGGAAGATTTTTTTTTTATTGTGCACTTCGAGAAAAAAGTCGAAATGTCAAGAAAAAAGTCGAAATTTCGAGATAATGTTGAAATACAATTTCAAGAATAAAGTCGAATTTTGCCTTTTTTCTCACCATTTCAACTTTATTCATGAAATTTTGACTTTTTTCTCAATATTTAGAATTTTTTCAAAAATTCTTTAATTTTTTCTCCATTGCACGTCACCCCATTTCTCCACGGTGCAATACCCCCCAGAACGCTAGTTGATACTTTGTTTAGCTTCCGGATTTTCCGGTCAGAGGGAATCAAAGAGATAAGGACAAAAAACAAAAACAACCCAAAAAAAGAAAATCAAAGACACATGAAGAAAAGAGTGTTGAAACTTCACTACTGCTTCACGAACCGGAACCGGAAATGCGTTGCTACCAAGCAAACCAATCACAGCCCTTGGGTCATAGTTCCACTTTTTGGGACGTGCACGTCAGGTTACGGCGTAGGCTACGGAGAGACTCCCACGTACCCACGTACCCTACGGAGTAGGTTTAACGCAGAACCATAATTCAGCCCTCAGGCAGCAGGAGTTCCAAAACTAAAACAAACGTTAAACAAATACCACTGCTAAGCAGGAATCCAAAGGAATAGAAATAAAAAGCATGAACATGGTGGAACCAGGAACTAACCACAGAACCAGGAAAAACACAAGCGAGTGAGCAAGAAGGAAGGGGAGCTCACTGGAGCTGTTGATGCTCGCCGGTTACACCAGTCCGGTAGACACGTAAGTGCGAAAAGGGCCGGTAGAATCGATGTACGTACAAGATGTCACATTACACTTCGTCACGGTGCGTGTTGGTGTGGCGTCCAGCAGCTCGCAGGCTCCTCTGAGACGTGTCGCACGTACAGTAGCAGGTGGATGTGTCACCAGGTCACGTGACTGTCCTCCCAATGAACGGAAAACCAAGTGAGATCTCACACATCTCCTGTCTGCAGAGCCAGCGGGTCACTGCGGTTCAGGTGTGTGTGGGAGCGACAGAGAGGGAGAGAAAGAGAAGGAAGGGTGCTGGCGTGCTGCGACTGGCCCCGTTGGGATTCAGACAGCAGTCAGGGACCCTGTGGCCTCTCAGCGGCGCGCTGTGACACAGCAACTAACGTCTGCACTCACACACACACTCCACCACAGCCACCTAAACGCCTGCAAGCAGCAAGAAAACAGATAAGCTGAAGGAGTGCAAAAACAGAGAGAGAGGAGAGAGGCAAAAAAAACCAGGACATGGGAGTTGAAAGGATGAAGAAAGCAGAGGAATAAACAGAAGGAGGACTTGACGGAGGCATTGCGTGATCCGTTCTCCAGCGAGCTGGCGGTGCCGGTGGAGCTGCTGAGTGGTTTTGGGAAACTAGGTCATTGTTCCTCCCACTCAGTGTCTGATCCAGCACACACCAGCCTTCTCTTCTCTTTTTCATTATTATTATTGCTGTTATTGTTTTTATTTGTTTTCTACCCGCTAAGCACCTTGCTGTTTTTGGGTGGAGGAAGAGGAGGAGGAGGAGGAGGAGGAGAGCAGTGGGATTGTTAAAAGTTCAGTAAATATAAAAGCAGGTAGACACTCAAGCGCCGCCGATAGAAACACAAACAGAGACTGTTGATGTTTTTAAAAGCAGACTCAAGACCTTTTTAAATTGGCTTTTAGCTGATTCCTTTTAGTCTTTCTTGTATACCCCTGTTTTAACCCTTGTGCTGTCTTTGGGTCAAGGAAGGAAGAAAAGAAGGAAGAAAAGAAGGAAAGAAGGAAGGGAGAAAAGAAGGAAGGAAGGAAGGAAGGAAGGAAGGAAGGAAGGAAGGAAGGAAGGAAGGAAGGAAGGAAGGAAGGAAGGAAGGAAGGAAGGAAGGAAGGAAGGAAGGAAGGAAGGAAGGAAGGAAGGAAGGAGGAGGGGAAGAAGGAAGGAGAGAGCAGGAGGAAAGAAGGAAGGAAGGAAGGAAGGAAGGAAGGAAGGAAGGAAGGAAGGAAGGAAGGAAGGAAGGAAGGAAGGAAGGAAGGAAGGGAGAAAAGAGGAGGGGAATAAGGAAGGAGAGAGCAGGAGGAAGGAAGGAAGGGAAAAAATAAGGAAGGAAGGAAGGAAGGAAGGAAGGAAGGAAGGAAGGAAGGAAGGAAGGAAGGAAGGAAGGAAGGAAGGAAGGAAGGAAGGAAGGAAGGAAGGAAGGAAGGAAGGAAGGAAGGAAGGAAGGAAGGAAGAAAAGAGGAAGGAAGGGTTAACTAGCTGTTCTTGTTGTTTGTTTTAGCAGGTCTTGCTTTCTAGAGCTACTTTTAGGATTTTATGTTGTACTTTTAAACTCTTTTAGTGTGTATTTTAACCTCATATCCTATCTTATCCTGCTTTCTTGTAGCTTTTATCTCCAGTGTTTCCTCATGGGGAGCCTCCATGCTGGGAGTGACTCTGGTCTGCAGGGGGTCGTCCTGGCGGTGGTTCTGGCCTGGATGGTGGTGGAGCTCTGCACCACGGCTGTACCGCTGTGGTGTGGACTCCTCTATTGGCACTTTTCCACTACTCAGCCCGACTCGACTCACCTTGCCCTCGTTTATTTTCGATACCCAAATCAGAAGTAGGAGGTTGGAGTGAAGCTGCTGTGAAGTATTTGATTGTGTGATCTAAATGAAGAAGACAACAGCACTAAAGATGTAGAACCTGGAGGAGATGATAGATATGCTGCTGGATCTGTGACTTGTGTTCAATATCAAGTTAAAAAATGAGAGTGAGAGAAGCTTCAAGCGGTGACGCTTTTTTGTTTGTTTGTCTCGGCGCTGCATAAAAGTCAGCTGGAGCCGTGCAGCTATGAAGTGACAGAGCTCCTGGTAGATCTGGTCGTTCCTTATCACCGTCTAGATCTCTTTTTAATTCTCTCCTCAGCACCAGGTTTATGAACATCTGCACCTCAGAGTTGGATCATGAAACTTCTGAGACTTCTGCTGCCATTGCTGGTGGAATAAAATGAACAAGAAGCCGTCAGAGTCTCTTTCACTGATTTCCTCCTCCTGACTCAAGGCTGGATTATGGTTCTGCGTTAAACCATTGCAGAGCACACGGCGTCACCATGACGCCGTCGTGAACCCTTCGGACTTTTCCGTCATTCTATTTCGCCACGGTGCAGTACCCCCCGTGACCGCTAGTTCGTTATCTTTTCCTGAATGGTTTATCCGACTTTTCCGGTCAAAGTGAATTTGTGAACAACTATTGTGCAAAAAACCAAAACAAAAAAAATCACACACACACGAAGAAAAGAGCGGTGAAAGTTCACGACTGCTTCTAACCGGAAATGCGTTGCTACCAAGCGAACCAATCACAGCCCTCTCGGTCTGCGTTGGGGTCTGTGTCGCCTCGACGCGTAGTTACATTTTCTGGGAGGTGCAGGTCACGCACGGCGTGGCATGCGGCGTGGGGTACGCGGCGCAATCTGCGGCGTAGGCTCGGCGTCGATTTGTTGCAAAACCATAATCCAGCCTTCAGACGTCTGACTCCAACCCCCCGACCAATCGGTGGCCTGTAGTGTGATGATGTCAGATACAGCCGACTCAGCAGCTTAGAACCTCGGCAGAATAGATACAGAAAAAGTATCTACTCAGCACGTTAGACCCCTGGTGGAAAAGAACCAAACCGAGGCGAGTCAAGCCGGGCTGAGTAGGTTCTAGTGGAAAAGCGCCATGTCTGTCCGGGCCGGGATGGTCTCTGTGGAGGCCCCCCCTTGTGGTTGTGGGTTATGGGACCTCCTGGCGTGGATGGATCCATGATACCGTTTCCTCACCTGGATCCTCAGTGCTCAGCCATGTACTAGTGTGAACTGCAGTGTGCTTGGGGGGGTGAGGGGCATTATTAAGTTTAATGTTTTATGTAAAGCGCTTAGTGCTGCATTAATTATTTGTATGAAAAGCGCTATACAAATAAAGATTTATTTCATTTGATTTTTACGACGGGCAGCACGGTGGCTTGGTGGTTAGCACTGTTGCCTCACAGCAAGAAGGTTCCCGGTTCGAGTCCCAGGCCCACACAGGGTCTTTCTATGTGGAGTTTGCATGTTCTCCCCGTGCTTGCGTGGGTTTCCTCCAGTTACTCCGGTTTCCTCCCACCGTCCAATAACATGCGTAGTAGGTTAACTGATGATTCTAAATTGCCCATGAGTGTTAGTGTGAGTGTGCATGGTTGTTTGTAAGTATGTGGTCCTGTGATGGACTGGTGACCTGTCCAGGGTGTAACCCCTGCCTCTCACCTGAAATGAGCTGGGATAGACTCCAGCAGACCCCCGTGACCCTGCAAAGGATATAGCAGGTATAGAAAATGGATGGATGGATGATTTGACGATAGGTTGACTGAAGCCTCAAACACATCTGCAGGGATGACCACACGAGGAGGAGTGTCCAGTACATCCAGTTGTGTCCAGGCTTGCCCCCCCCCCCTCCTCTGCTAACAGCTCTGCAGGGACGTACGAGCGTGGACGCATTTAAATATGTTGACCACACACACTCCACGCTGACCACACACTCAGACTGAATTACACAGTCATTTATTCATCACTCATTTCACACAAGAAGGTGTGACACACTGCCCTGGTATCAACATGTGAGACGCTGCAGCGCGGCCGCGTCAGACAGGAAGGGCACGGAGCTGAGGACCCGCTATCCAGGATGAGTAATCACTGCTCACTGTGCCAGCAGAGAGGGACGGGAGGGGGCCCGGGGGGGAGAAAGGAGTGAAAGAGGAAGGAAAGAGGGCATGAAGAACTCCAGAAGAGGGGGGGGCGGCTCTGAATGGAGGCGATCGGGGAGAATATCAAGAGCAACTCAGACTACATTTACATGCAGTCAAAATTCGGGTTATTGCTAATATTCCGGTTACTGAAACATTCGGAATATTCCTTTTACATGGTAATTAATCATTTGGGATATCTGGATCAAACCAGCGACGCACGGAGAACGTCATGACGCAATTCCCGTCATTTCCACTTCTTCTTCCTGTATCCAAATTCAAAACAAATGCTGCTTCGCGCAACTTTTCGCTCACCTTCTTGTAAATCTCGCTATACACATACTTTCTACCGTCTACAAATGCAGAAATGTTCATATCCTTCATTACATTTATAAAGTGATTAGTCTCCTCCTCACTCCAAAAGTGTGGCGTGGTCTTGCGTTTCTCCATGTTTATAAGAACTTCCTGGACTCAAAAGACCAGGATTCCTTGTGAACAGAGCATGTGCAGAAAACAAATTCATGTTCTGTTTGATGGGGATATTCCGTTTGGTGTTTACATGACGGAATATTCGGGTTTTAAAAGGAGTAACCCAGGCAAATTCCAGTTATTCAAAGGGGTTATTGGTGTTTACATGGCCGTGCATATTCGGGTTATTGCCAATATTCGGGTTTTAAAAGGGTTATTGATGCATGGAAACGCAGTCACAGACATGACTTTAGGGAGATTAATGAAGAGTGTGAGTTGGGAGAGTTGGTCATTGCCAGTCGAGCCGTCTGATGGGGCCGCGTTGGGTGTGTCATAGTTTTGTCGCTTCCTGTTTTATTTTGAAGCCCATCGGTGCGTCCGAAATGCCATACTAAACAATGTATACTCAAAAAGTATACTTAAGTTCGGCACACTTTTGAGTAAATATCAGTTGTATGCATTAATTGGGACGTACTACTCAGAGCCACACGGCACTTCCTGCTGTTGGGAGGGGGAGTTGTTACCATGGTAACAGCAGCAGTAGCAGCGCTACGCTCCACTGGTGTAACGTTAACGTTATGCCATAAAACAATAGCATTAGCACTAGCTATCATTGGCTGCCTGTAGCTGCTCATTCGTAAACTTTGCAAATACATCTACCTGCACAATAATGTGATAAATGATGAATCATCTGGTTAATATCTTATGGAAACCAAAGCAAAATCACACCTAATTCCTCACATTTGAATTGTAGCGTGATGCTGCTGCTGCAGCTTTGCTTGGTACCGGTAACGTTATCCTCCATTTTTGTTGGTTGCTAAGTATCTGCACAGCACTTAGCAACCAAACACCGCTGCATTGCATTGTGGGAAGTTTCTGCTTAGCTTGTGTCCATCAATCCATACTAATACATTTCTCCAGAATGAGTATAGATACCGCATACTATTGAGTACGTACTAATGTTTCGGTCACACTAAAAAATCTCACACACTGTTTTTGCTACTCATTAGGGTGGAAGTATGGAATTTTGGACGCAGCCCATGTCTTTGTGTTTAAGTTCTGATTTGACTTTCCTGTTTTCCATCTGCCCTGATTGTCTGCACCTGTGTCTCATTAACCCTTGTATATCTGGTCTTGTCTTTCCCCTGCTCCCTGCTGGTCCGTACTGTTTTGTCCACCATGTGCCATGTCATGTTTTTCTGGTTTTGTCAAGTTTGGGTTCTTGTTTTGATTTTGGATCCTGCATAGCAGCATTTCTAGTTTAAATAAATCATCATTTTCGGAACCCCTGCCTCCTGGTCTCCTGCATCTGGGTCCTATATACCACTCTTTGACTGGGTGGAGCGTCTCCAGTACGTCCATTACCCAGCCAGCAGGGGTCTGGGCTCTGATTAAAAGGTCCAGTCAACGTATTGCACCCAAGCTGCTGAGCGGCTTTCTAAAACAGCTTCCGTTGTTTATCTACCGGTATTTATTTAGCTTTTGTTTTTAAGCCATCACCAAAACCAGCGACACCACAGTGGTAACAGACCCGAGACCTCACTTTCACATGCTTCAGTAGATGAGCTGCATCTTGTTTGTCCCTGTACTGCTCTTCCATCAGCAAACCTATAGGACAAATCGAGGAAAATACGTATTTTGCCAATTTATAATGTGACAACGCTAATTATGCAGTGGATGCCCATAGTATGTTCACTCCATTGTAACACCTTACTCCTGATTAAGTGTGACGTTTTAAACCTTTTTAGCCCCTTTTTTGTGAGTGAAACAATTTTTTAACTATTTGACTCGAACCTGAATTGATTTTGATTTTGATTTTATTAAGGATCCCCATTAGCTGGTGCCATAGCAACCAGCTAGTCTTCCTGGGTTCCACAAAGAAAAAAAAGAAAAAAAGAATTATACAATTGCAAATACAAAGTGATTACATGATTTAACTCAATGCACGATGACAAGTTCGATACTAGATACATTTACATTAAAGAAAAGAAAACTATTAAATAATACAGAATGCAAAAAGAACAAACAAACAACAAAAACTTTACAATGTTAAGTGAATTGAATTAGATGCATATTTTTGAATGCAATGAACACATTGTTCAAATTATTATCCAGCAATTCACTTTAATACAAAATAACAAAATGAACTGAATAAAATGTGTATCTTTCTTAAACAGAAACCTGTCCTGCTTAACTTTAAATTGTATAAATTGATATAAAAAAGTAACACATTGTAACACATTTTTTAGTGCAAAAACAAAAGTTCAAAAAGAAAGTCTGAAGAAAACTTCGACAGTTGAAGAAAAACAAGAACTTATGAACTCAGCAGCTCAATGTCATTTTCCATTGGCATTTTATGACTATTTTTTGACTCTCACAGTAATACGGGACAAAGTGTGTCCCTTTTCAGCTCAATACGGAACGCTACTTTAGTTTATAAATATGGGACGATTCCGTTTTTCAAGGGACGATTGGCAACCCTAGCTGTGCATGAACTCAACATTACCTTTAACATGGTACCTGATCAGCTAAGCCTCACTTTTAATGATATTTCTAATAATGAACTGTTGACGTCTTCTGTCAATAGTTGATAAAGGCGTTTTATGTACAGAGGTTGTCTCAGTCCCTCTACCTCACAACAGATTGACAGGATTCAGCGGTGTAGAGCAGCCTGAGAATGTCCGTCTTTCATTGTAACCTCAACGGCATGACCGTGTCCAGCAGAAACACTCGTCACACACAGGGAAGAGAGAATTAACAACGAACCATAACAGCTGGGTGGATTTCAGCTGCAGGGAGATTGTCTCTGTCCTGAGTGTCTTCTGCTGCTGTCAGACGTTTGGGCGGGAGCAGTGACATTTCCTCGTCTGTTTCCAGGTCCAGCACTGTGGGATTTTGATCATTGAGCACTTTTGGCACATTAACCTTTACGCACTTCAATGAGGCCTGTAGATCGTCGGCGCTGCTGCGTCTGCGTTGAGGGAACCTGCTGTTAAACTGATGCAGCGTCCGCCAGTTTGAGACCTATTGTCTTTTTTTGTAAAACTGTAGTATGTGAGACTCTAGTAGAGTGATCATCAACTGGCGGCCCGCGGGCTGAATCCGGCCTGCCGAACCGTCCAATCTGGCCATAGATTCCAGGATCAAACAGAAAATATAATGTGGTCCACACTATTAAAACAACTGAAAACAGCAACAACTGAGACTCTTAACTATCAGTAATCCCCACCATTTATGACTCTATACATTACGAAATGAGGACAGACTTGCTGCAGTATTTAGCCTCACATTTATTCTTTCACACAGTGAAACACACAACAACAAGCTTCAAACTAGTAGACTTCTCAGGACAAAAGGATGAAAAACCAACTGGCATAACTTAAAATAGCATGCTAAATAACGTGGTGCCAGAACAAAACAGGTCACAAATAATGTTAGCACATCGAATAAAAAGTAAAATCCCAAGGCTGAAATGGGCGACTCACACTGCTTAATGACTGAAGTTACTAATAAGTCCATAGAGGCCTCTCTGCAAAGTCTGTGCACTCTGTGTTCCAATGTAGTTTAAAAATGGGTCCCAAATTGTATAAAACATTGAGGGTTTGTCCTTAAGCCAGTCGGTCATGGCTTCCAGAGGGATGAGTTCCATTATACTTTGTTGCCGTTGTGAAAGCTGAGGAGGTTTGTCAGAAATCCACTGACGTAAGATGCACCTTCTGGCACCAAACAAAAGAACATCAAGCAGTTTTATCATGTGGGGTTTAAGATTCAGTGTAGAATGTAATCCAAGAATACAAGAAAGGGGTTTAAGACCTAGATTTATACAAAATATTACATAAATTTCATTACAAACCTTTCCCCAGAAACTTTTGATAAAGGGACAATCAAAAATACAGTGGAAGGAAGACCCATCAGAAACCTTGCATTTGTTACAATATTTGGGAAATACAGGACTGTCTCAGAAAATTAGAATATTGTGATAAAGTTCTTTATTTTCTGTAATGCAATTGAAAAAAAACAAAAATGTCATACATTCTGGATTCATTACAAATCAACTGAAATATTGCAAGCCTTTTATTATTTTAATATTACTGATTATGGTTTACAGTTTAAGATTAAGATTCCCAGAATATTCTAATTTTTGAGATAGGATATTTGAGTTTTCTTGAGCTGTAAGCCATGATCAGCAATATTAAAATAATAAAAGGCTTGCAATATTTCAGTTGATTTGTAATGAATCCAGAATGTATGACATTTTTGCATTACAGAAAATCACAATATTCTAATTTTCTGAGACAGTCCTGTATAGGATTAAATATATTCCGTAACACTGGTGTAATCTGGAGCCTATTAATTATTTTAAACTGTAACTCCTTGACTTTGTTGGTTGACAATAAGGATAAAGTGTTATCGCTTTCATGGCTTTAGATGTCCCGAACCGTATTAGATGTTTAGTTTATTGCTAAATAGGACAAACTTGTTTTTAAGCATATCTCTAACTGCATTTTAGAGTTCAATCTCCTTTGTTACTAAAGACCCGGGAGGCTATATATCAGTGTAGCTCTTTGAGCTGCAGTCTGCGGCGTGAGCCCACCTCTCAGGCTGATGGAGTGCCCGTACGGTGGTCTCAACATACTAACCTGGACCTCCTCAGAAAAGGCTCCACTGTACTCCGGCCTGCCCCCACTGAGCCTGCTGATAAAAGAGCTTTGTGTCAGCGGGCTCCAGAGAGGGTGAGATTCATTACCTGACCTGTGCTGCTGACTGGGACACAATCCAGTCTGACGGCTCTGTAATGCATCGACACAGGGGGAAGTAGATAGATGACGAGGTGGAGAAAGAAGGGACTGATAAAAGAGGAAAGAAAGGGGGGGAAGTGAAAGATAGAATACTGAAGAAAGAGGGTGGATGGAGAGATGATGAAAAATATAGGAGTAGAATGTTGGGGCGGGGGAGAAAACAGAGAGGACTAATAGAGTGAAAGATTCCCAGTTACTTAATGTGAGATTCAACATGTTGACCAGAAAAATGGTAAAGATACATTATTTTGCAGATTTTTTTTTCATGTGGTGAAAGAAAAGATAGTGGCCACGGTTACGTGATGTTTTTTAATTTGGAATTAATTATTCCGAATTAAATAATTCAGAATTAAACTATTTTCCTTTGATTTTACATGGAAACAGTAATTCCGAATTAAGGTTTACATGGAAAACACGTTTGATCGGCTTTCTCCAATTCCTCTCCAGGTCTGGGGGTTGGGAAGGTTCTGATTGGATAGGGGGGGGACCGGAAGTTAAACTACCGGAAGAAAAACTAACTTAGCCGCTACAATTTTGAAAAGCTCATTATTTTGATGTTTCCTGCCATCTGTTCTTTTAATTATTTCCAGGTCCTCCAAGCTATTTCTTAAATAAATGGTCTCTGCTCTTGACCAGCGTTTACTGCGTGCTGCCATCTTGAAACTTTGTTTGGAAAACCAGCCCAGCGCGGAATATAAGCGTCATGGAGACAGACGGGCGAGGGAACGAGCAGAAAGAAAGACCGGAATTAACTTAAAGTGGAATGAGTGATCGCGGAATTATGCTATTCGTATTTAAAATCAGAATAAACCAGCCACTTACTTCGGAATTACAGTAAATTTAATTCGGAATGGCCATTTTCATTCGAAATTAGGTGTTTACATGATCATTTTTAATCATTTTAAATCGTTTTTAATTTTAATTTTGAATAAAAGTGCAATTAAACTTCCCATGTAAACGCAGCCAACGTGAGATTCAACATGTTGACCAGAATAATGGTAAAGATACATTATTTTGCAGATTTGTTTTCATGTGGTGAAAGAAAAGAGTGTTCTCTAATTGTTGGTAATGCTGCTCATTTTATGTTTTCATCTGGGGATGGAAAAAAATAAACACATGTTGAACCATTCCAGACTGATATCTGGTCTGAACCTCAGCTGGATACCTAGTTATAATATTACACGGTTTGACATTTTAAACCTTATAAGGGGATCTGCACAAATTTGATCAATTACGTACTAGTTTAATGTCAAATATTTTACTAGAATTTGGTTTGTCACATTCGACCCGTTTAAGTTTCGTTTAGTTAAATGGCTTCTTAAATATGAGTTAGATCTTTCTCTTATTCACCGTGGTCTGCGCTATAGACGATATGTGTAGATGATTGCTGTTATCAGGTGAGTGCAAGAGGCTGAGGCAGCAGGAGTTTCAAAACAAAAGGAAACGTTAAACAAAAAGCACTGCTAAGCAGGAATCCAAAGGAATGGAAAGAAAAAACCCAAACTTGGTGGAACCAGGAACTAACCACAGATCCAGGAAAAACACAACAGAGTGAGCAAGAAGGAAGGGAAAGACACGACAAAATATACACTCACTGGAGCTGACAAGACACAGGTGCAAACAATCAGGACAGATGGGCACAAGGGAGTTCAACCAGAAACCAACAAGACAGCCTGTTTTCAACGGAGGCCGAAGGGCCATTTTGCCTAGTGAAAAGGTTTTTTCTCTTTTTTTGGGGCTTTTTTTCAGGCTTTTTTTTCAAGGCAGGGTCTTTCAATACACCCCCTGCTTCACAGGGATTGTTTTTGTGTTTGGCTTATGCAAAATGTCCATTTGGGCCATTTTACCTGCATTGCAATATGTGCTGCCACTGGCATGCACATAATAATACATTTTATATACAGTACATGTATATAAGTGCCTTTCACAACACTCAAGAAGACCTTACAGAGAAGATCAGATACACAAATGCAACAATGCAACAAATTAAAACATTAGCAAATGCAGTTAAAATAATGAAATAGAAATAATATACTGAACAGATGAACCAAAAGGTGTTTGGTTGTTTGGTTGTTTTAGTGAGAGTGGATTTGGGATATAGGAATTTCTGTCATATCACTTTTCAATTTGAGAAAGTTGTGCAAAAACCATGTCCTGATTTTTTTGTAGGCAGTCGCAGAGGGGGGTGGGGGGGATGATTTAGAAGGCTTAGTGGACAGATAGAGCTGGGTGTCATCTGCATAGCAGTTTAATTGGATATTGTGTCTACGGAAGATATGACCGAGAGGTAATATGTAGATAATAAAAAGAAGAGGCCCCAGGACAGAGCCCGGGGGAAACACCACTCACACCACTAACCCACACTTTACAAGAGAGGGTGGTGATTTCAAATATTTTAGATGAACTGACCGAGTATGACAGGAAAGGTGTGAGTGAAACAAGGCTAGTGTGGTGTTGGTGATTCCAATAGACGCAGGACAGTCAAGAAGGATGCTGTGAGAAACTGTGTTGAACGCTGCAGTCAAATCAAGGAAAATGAGAATAGACCCAGAGTCTGAAGCCAACAGAAGGTGATTGGTGATTTTTACCAGAGCTGTTTCTGTGCTGTGTAGTGGACACAAACAAGACTGAAACTTTTCACTGTTAGGCAAGTGATCATGAACCTGTATTGCAACAATTTTTTTTCAGAATCTTTGAAAGAAATGGTAGATTGGAAACTTGTCAACAGTTATTTACATTGACTGCGTTTCCATGCATCAATAACCCTTTTAAAACCCGAATATTGGCAATAACCCGAATTTGCACGGCCATGTAAACACCAATAACCCCTTTGAATAACCCGAATTTGCTCATATTTGGGTTTTTTAAAACCTGAATATGACCCCTGGGTTACTCCTTTTAAAACCAGAATATTTGGTCATGTAAACACCAAACGGAATATCCCCATCAAACGGAACAGGAATTACTTTTCTGCACATGCTCTGTTCACAAGGAATCCTGGTCTTTTGAGTCCAGGAAGTTCTTATAAACATGGAGAAACACAAGACCAGGAGGAGACTAATCACTTCATAAATGTAATGAAGGATATGAACATTTTGGCATTTGTAGACGGTAGAAAGTACCGGGATAGTGAGATTTACAAGAAGGTGAGCGAAAAGTTGCGTGAAGCAGCATTTGTTTTGGATTTGGTTACAGGAAGAAGAAATGACGGGAATTGCGTCATGACGTTCTCCGTGCGTCGCTGGTTTGATCGAGATATCTCGAATGATTAATTATCATGTATACAGGGATAACCCTGTTTGCTCACGAATGTAAACGGAATATGTTTCAGTAACCGGAATATTAGCAATAACCCGAATTTTGACTGCATGTAAACGTAGTCACAGTTGGAATCTGAATCTGAGTTTTTTAAGAATGGGAGTTATAACTGCAACCAGATGATAGTGATGAATATATAGGCCTAACGGCAGTTATGGTGAGTGACAGTGAAGACAGAAATGCTTTTACTAACTTGGTGGCTATGGGGTCAAGTGGGCAGCTGGACAACTTCGCTTTTTGAACGAGGTAGGTAATTTCAGAAGAAGGTGGAGAGCTTAAAAGAAAGGGTATAGGCGAACAGAGTGAGCAGTTGACTCTGTTACACAAAGTGTGCAGTTGCTGATGAATTTTTTTCAATGTTGGTAATAAAAAGGGCCATAAAACTGTTGTAGAGTTTTACATCCTGCTCTCACTGGCAGTTGAATACCGATGGGTAGATATGTCATGGTTTTGTGATGCTGTTGAGTGTGGAAAACAAATCATGAGTTTCCTTTATCTGCATTGATCAGGGCTGAGTAATAAAGACATTTAGCCTTAGACAAGTCTTCCTTGTAATGCAGGATATGGTTGTGATGCATGTCCTTATGAACAAACAAGTCCAGATGTTTTGTACAGCCGTTCCAGATGCTGGCTCGTAGCTTTAAGTTGGTGCAGTTCAGGTACCGTACCAGGGGGCAGAACAGGTGAAAGAAGCAATCCAGGTTTCCAGAGGAGCAAGGTAATCCAGAAGAGAATGCATTTCATTATTATAGTAATATACCAGTGGATCAGAGGAAGCTGAATAATCTTTGAGCTTGAGGTTGTCAATGCCACGAACAACAGCAGATTTATGAATATCTTTGATATTGCGAAATGTGCACCCTGACATTAAAAGAGATCAACTTATGGTCAGAAATGGGTAGTTCAGAGGCAATGTCACACCAACACAACAGAAAAGGTCCAATACTGGACTTAAGAGTGGGTGGAAAAATTCACAAATTGCTTCAGGCTAAAACTGTCCAGACAGGCTGTAAAATCTCGAGTGAGAATATGATTATGATTATCCATATGAATATTAAACTCACCCAGGAGGATTATATTAGAAAATCAAGAACAAATGTCAGCTAGAAAAAAATAATTAAAAAATCTGAGTTATACTGGGTGGATGATAAAAGGTGGCCAGTATAGTGGGAACTGGACCACTGACTTCAAGCACAGTATATTCGAAAGACAGTGACGCCACGTTTCCACATAGCCGGGTATTTACAAAAACGGATATTTCCCCCTCTACCTTTTGAAAAATACCATCATTTACAGGAACCCACATAAATATCTGTTAAGGTGCTATGAGCAGCCAAACCTACAGGGGGCAGTGTAACGAGAAGATAAAGTCATGCTAGCCAATCAGAATCCTGGAAAAAAACATCAACAAATGAAAAGAAGTGGAGTTACTTTTAAGTGTGACTTTAGAATATAAAACAGGTAAAATACAAGAAAATATTGACAGTGGCCAAACAAATTGTAAACACAGGTCGCACGCTGGTGACGTTTCTGTCTCATAATGTGACGTTCTGAAGCCTAAATGTCCATTTCCTTCTGGTTACTACAAACGTGAAGACGGAGTTTTTGCAAATCTCCACTTTGGCCGGAGTTTTCAGAAATGATCGTTTTTGGTGACTTTTGAACACATGTCGCACTCATGACGCTGCACTGCAAAAACTCAAAATCTTACCAGGAATATTTGTCTTATTTCTAGTTAAAATGTCTAATTTTTTGTCAAAAAATCTCATTACACTTAAAACAATAGTCATCACCAGATAAATAACTTGTTATTTGACAGTTTTCACCTGTTTCAAGTAAATCTTCACTTTTTTCCAGTTAGGAGTCTTGTTTTAAGTGTAATGAGATTTTTTTTACTAAAAATGAAATATTTTAACTAGAAATAAGAACATTTTCTTGTTAAGATTTTGAGTTTTTGCAGTGTGGTAACGTTTCTGTTGCATAATGTGACGTTCTGAAGCCTAAATGTCCGTTTCCCTCTGTTTACAAGCAGACGTTTCTCCACTTTGGCCGGAGTTTTCAGAAATGATCGTTTTTGGTGACTTTGATCTCCGTTTTCGTGTAAACGAACGGCCAAAACACATGAAAAGGCTTTTTTTTTACGTGTAAACAGGGCCTGAGACTGGCAGTGTAATGGGAGACACTCCACTTTTAGGTGTGTAGTAACGCAAGACCACCTCCTCGAACGGAGGTAGAGGGCTGGCAAATGAAAACTAATCCAGGTAGACAATGGTTCGGTTAAGTTGGGTCTTTGAGCCGTTGCAATGTCTCAGTAAGGGAAAAAGAAATGCTTGTTTAGTAGATCAGAAGAAGTCTCTTGTTGGAGAGCGTATAAATGTTAAGCAGCCCGATGAAAAGGCTGCTTGAATAGTGGTAGCCGACCTGGCTAGGTCAGCCACCATGCTCTGATCGACAATCCGTCCGATCTTCTTTAACGGATGGTGGAAGGATGACCAGAGTATTGGATGTGAGTCATTGGTGTTAAAGTTTCATTGGGTTTCACTGTGTTTGTATTTCCGATGAAGAAGCTAGAGGAGATGAGTTAACGGGCAACATGACAGGTAAGACGCCGGTGCAGCACACGCTGTATTTTGGTTACAATGCAGACATCAGTTGAGCAAGAGAGTCCAAAAACCTACTGCTCTAGTGACCAGTTGAACATTGGGAACAATATTACATAAAAATGTAAAATCAGTAAATAAAAGTCAACGGCATACAAACATCCATCCATCCATCCATCGTCCGCCACTTATCCGTTCCCGGGTCGCGGGGGCAGCAGTCTCAACAGAGATGCCCAGACCTTCACCCCAGACACTTCCTCCAGCTGTTCCGAGGGGAGTCCGAGGCGTTCCCAGGCCAGCCGAGAGACATAGTCTCTCCAGCGTGTCCTGGGTCTTTCTCGGGGTCTCGTCCCGGTGGGACATGCCTGGAACACCTCCCTAGGGAGGAGGGACATGCCTGGAACACCTCCCTAGGGAGGAGGGACATGCCTGGAACACCTCCCTAGGGAGGTGTCCAGGAGGATCCGGTAAAGATGCCCAAGCCACCTCAGCTGACTCCTCTCAATGTGAAGGAGCAGCGGCTCGACTCCGAGCTCCTCCCTGGTGACCGAACTCCTCACCCTGTCTCTAAGGGAGTGTCCAGCCACCCTGCGGAGGAAACTCATCTCTAAGGGAGCGTCCAGCCACCCTGCGGAGGAAACTCATCTCGGCCGCTTGTATCCGTGATCTTGTCCTTTGGTCACTACCCAAAGTTCATGACCATAGGTGAGGGTAGGTGCGTAGATTGACCGGTAAATCGAGAGCTTCTTCTTTCGACTCAGCTCCTTCTTCACCACGACGGTCCGGTACATCGGCCGCATAACTGCGGACGCTACACCGATCCGTCTGTCAATCTCACGCTCCATCTTTCCCTCACTCGTGAACAAGACCCCGAGATACTTGAACTCCTCCATCTGAGGAGAAGGCACGCCACCCTTTCCCGATGGAGAACCATGGCCTCGGTTTTGGATGTGCTGATTCTCATCCCTGCCGCGTCGCACTCGGCCTCAAACCGCCCCAGCAGATGCTGAAGGTCCCGGTCCGATGAAGCCAACAGGACAACGTCATCCGCAAAAAGCAGAGACGAAACAAACAACATACAAACAATTTCTATAAAATAATGCAGGAAGGGAGTAGCAGCAGCCAGAGGCACCAGCATTCACTGCAGCTCAGAAAGCGTACACGTACGTACAGTATCATGGCCGCCACGCGTATCCTGCGTTCATTTGACGCGTCGATGTGCACGTGCCTGGCGCCGTTTCCTTTGCAGAGATCGCAACAAAAGCAATGTTATAATCTCCTCTTCATCCAATTTTGTCATGTTACTTGTTCGTTGTTCTAATCTGCTACTGCTACTACCGCTGCTACTACCGCTACTACTAAATATTTAATCACTTTTCCAACTGTTGCTCTGCTTACTGCCCCCAATCGGTTACCGCTCTCCTCGCGTACTACACGAGCAACGTTGCAGTTGGTTGTGAATGTAAATAGACGCGAACGGACGCGAATGCAAGCACAAACAGCAAGTATATCTGGGCTCTAACTGGACAAACCCTGTGTGACATCATCTGTAGGTTCTCTGAAGGACTGTTTGAAAGCTGGTATGTGAGACCCTGGACGACAACATGTTGGCCGGAGCTGATTCCACCCAACTGAACATTAATGCCCACCTAACCTTAGTCATCACAAGCTCGCGTTTTACCTTGGTGTAGCTCATGCTGAGCAATGATACCAGCTAACATTCAGTGCGTTTACATGCAGCAGTTCAATCGGATTTCGTATAAGACATCTATCGGACTTTTAAACTGCATGTAAATACCTCAATCCGATCTACTTCGGACCTATATCGGACATTTAATAATCGGATAGCACCTAGATAATTCGTTCACAGTCGGAATGTTAACGCCATGTATACAGAGACATCGGATATTGCAGTCTGCGCATGCTGGAGAATTTCCTCTGGAGCATTCACCCGGAAGTGAAAGGAGACGGCCCGTGTTAAAAAGTTGTTTAAACACCTTTAAAAAGATTGCGAAAGAGATGGCAGAAGCTTCATCAGGACACCGGAGCAGATCAAAATAAAGTGGAAAAATATACGGAAGGCCCAACATTGGCGCCAAACAAAACAACCGTCAACCGGAAGTGGCTCTTTGTTGAAATGGTTACCATGGTTACAGCGCCACATAGCCTCACGGAGTCAGCCATGCTCTGGACATTTATCCCATTCTCTGAACAGCATGTTTACTCAGACAAGTGATTGGGTCTTCTGGATGTTTATCTGATACGATCAGAAATCCCATTTCTTTGCTGCATGTAAACGTACTGAGTGAGGTGTTTGAAGGTTGCCTGTTCAACCCCCAACTGCCATTTCAGCTCGTGACCAAGGTCAGTGAGTCGGTCTGGTCCTTGGTCACAGCCGCTGGTTTTAGGGAGTGGACTTATCCATCTCTCTTTAGCTGTGTATGCCTCTTTTGAAAGTGCTGTTACAGCTTTGGATCACCCACTTCAGAGGAACGGCCAATGTGGCATAATGTGAAATATGATACCTCCGGATGGAGATAAAACATGGAGAATCTAATCATGTACTGAACAGCAAAGCGCGCAGACATAAATATAAGTCTAGGCCTGTTATTTTTATTTATTTTATTCAGTTCTTGTTTTTTTTGAGTGACAGCTGCAGGTGTCAAGCAAGTAGCTGGTATCTCTTTAAATAGCACTTCCCGTTAACATCTGAGCAGTGAAGAATGACCTAACTTACAATTATCATTCTTGTTATGATATGATAAGGCTTGTTGTGAATCACTACTACTAGTAACAGACTGCTGAGGCAGAAACACTGGAGGACATCTGATTGGAGGATGAGCTGAGCTAAAATAGTTATCTTTTGGTTGCTGATGCGAGGCTGGTCTAGCCAACAGCCAGCGTTGTTAGTTATTTGCTCTCTACATTGGTCCTGTGTTTGGCTGCAAGTGGTATTTGAGACTCGACGTACTTCGATGGTAGTCGGTTCGATGTACTGTCGATTTGAAATCGACAGTACATTCAAATAACTCTGTCCAGCGAAACATCTGGCATCTTTTTGAAAGTTAACTTGCCGTTCAAAAGTCCCTTTTCAATCTCCACCTTTTCTCGCTTTTCAAAAAGGTTCACACAGTAATCCACCATACTTTTCCTCAAGCTACGGTGTCGTCGACCGCCAGAAATTATAGAATGCACTTTTTTTTTTATCCTGTGCCATAATCATGCATTAAAAAAATTGAGGACGTTAAGTTAACGCGTTAACTTTGACAGCCCTAGTTATAACCAATTGCCAGTTTTGTGATTAACGTTGTGAATGAATGTGATGTCAATTTGGTGGTTATGTAAATGATGGCATACTTGTGAAATGCAGAAACCTCTGGCTGTTCCCACCAAGGACAGCAGATTAGAGACACACTGCAGGAACCATCTAAAGCTGTTTGGCATCTCTTTGGATTTTCTTTGTCTCTGCTGCTCTATTTAAGTTATATCATAAACATTTTACACGTCTAGTGTTAATTCATGTTCCGAAGCGCCCCTTGCTGTGCAAATGAGTCTGAATTTTGGTTAGCATCACTTTAAAGTAATTCCAGGGTTTGTTTGAACACCTCGCCTTCTCCCACTGTGTTGCAAACTGGCACATCAAAAGGATTTGTGTCTGCGAGCGATATAGGTCACCTGTATTTTGGTTCCCTATTTCCAGAGCTTGGAAGTTCAACATTGTTGCTGGAGCTTAATCAAAGTTTGTACAGTACAAATAAACTGTATGTTATGCACTTTTTAAATAGAGCAGGGTTGATTTAAATAGGCAAAAGATGTAAAAACAACAGTCACATTCACGTTACAGTTTTATAAGCACATGACCCACATAAGTCAAGTATCTCAAACATGTGCTGCATTGCACAAAAGTGTTATAATAAAGGAAAACAATCAATAAAATAATTTCTAGAGGCGGTGAAAGGAGCACAATGAGACTGTAATTGCCATAATGATAGGCAGTGTAATGGATAAATAAAAATAAAACGGTAAATATACATTTTCACTTCAGGAAAGAAGACAAAAAGAAAAAAAAAATAATGCAGCAGATACCACACGCACCTTTGAAAAACAAACTCACACACGCACACACTTTTCTGGCTAATCTGTCAAGGCAACAAAGGGAGCCAAGCCAGGGCTGCATTTGCATGACAAACTGGCCCCGCTACGTTGATTGAAGAGAAAACGGTTTTAGGAGACAGGCTGACTGTGTGGTACGGTGCCTGCCACCTCTGGGTGGGCCGCGGGACCCATAATCAGGCTGTGTGTGCACACAGGTAGGTGGCTGGCTGATTTGTTTGTGAGCGAGACGGTGTGAGGCGGTAGTTGGGGGGATATGAGATTTAGTTTGATGGCAAAGAAAATGAAAGGCAGAATTCATCAGCTTATTGCGGTGTGTGTGTGTGTGTGTGTGTGTGTGTGTGTGTGTGTGTGTGTGTGTGTGTGTGTGTGTGTGTGCGTGTGTGCGTGTGTGTGTGGGACTGTGTGGGAGGGGATTCATGTGTGTTTCTTAACAAATGCAGGGGAGTTGGGTGAGTGTGTGTACGTGTCTGTGCCTGTAATGTAATGTCTGTTTACACACGAGTGTGTGTGTGTGTGTGTGTGTGTGTGTGTGTGTGTGTGTGTGTGTGTGTGTGTGTGTGTGTGTGTGTGTGTGTGTGTGTGTGTGTGTGTGTGTGTGTGTGTGTGTGTGTGTGTGTGTGTGGTCAGGAAAGACAATTTAAATACATAGTCCGCATTGCTTTGTGTTTATACAATTAAGTGAGGAACCCGTGTGCGTGAATCTGCTCTCCATTAATCTCCAGATTGGCAGAGCTGAGGGTTCAGACGTTCGCGGGCCTCGTTGCAGCGTCTAATCTAATCCTATCATCGCTGCTAAACCTCGTCTGAATGAAAACACACACACTCTGTCTCTCTGTCTATTTCTTGCTTTTGCATTCACATACAGCGAGTGTCCATCCACGCCCCCACTGACACACACACACACACACACACACACACACACACACACACACACACACACACACACACACACACACACTTTCTTTAGGCAGCGCCTTGCTCACACAAGCTTAGGTGAAGAATCACGCAGATTCCTGTCGTAGCCCACTGCACCTCCCTGCAGCTCCCTGCAGCTCGCTGTACTCGCTGTACTCGCTGCACCCCCCTGTACTCGCTGCAGTTCCCTGTACTCGCTGTACTCGCTGTACTCGCTGTACTCGCTGCAGCTCCCTGTACTCGCTGCAGCTCCCTGTACTCGCTGCACCCCCCTGTACTCGCTGCAGCTCCCTGTACTCGCTGTACTCGCTGTACTCGCTGCAGCTCCCTGTACTCGCTGCAGCTCCCTGTACTCGCTGCACCCCCCTGTACTCGCTGCAGCTCCCTGTACTCGCTGTACTCGCTGCAGCTCCCTGTACTCGCTGCAGCTCCCTGTACTCGCTGCAGCTCCCTGCACTCGCTGCAGCTCCCTGCACTCGCTGTACTCGCTGTACTCGCTGCAGCTCCCTGTACTCGCTACACCCCCCTGCACTCGCTGCAGCTCCCTGCACTCGCTGCAGCTCCCTGTACTCGCTACACCCCCCTGTACTCGCTGCAGCTCCCTGTACTCGCTGCAGCTCCCTGTACTCGCTGCAGCTCCCTGTACTCGCTGCACCCCCCTGTACTCGCTGCAGCTCCCTGCACTCGCTGCAGCTCCCTGCACTCGCTGCAGCTCCCTGCACTCGCTGCACCCCCCTGTACTCGCTGCACCCCCCTGTACTCGCTGCAGCTCCCTGTACTCGCTACACCCCCCTGCACTCGCTGCAGCTCCCTGCACTCGCTGCAGCTCCCTGTACTCGCTACACCCCCCTGTACTCGCTGCAGCTCCCTGTACTCGCTGCACCCCCCTGTACTCGCTGCAGCTCCCTGTACTCGCTGCAGCTCCCTGTACTCGCTGCAGCTCCCTGCACTCGCTGCAGCTCCCTGCACTCGCTGCAGCTCCCTGCACTCGCTGCAGCTCCCTGCACTCGCTGCAGCTCCCTGCACTCGCTGCACCCCCCTGTACTCGCTGCACCCCCCTGTACTCGCTGCAGCTCCCTGTACTCGCTGCAGCTCCCTGTACTCGCTGCAGCTCCCTGCACTCGCTGCATCTCCCTGCACTCGCTGCAGCTCCCTGCACTCGCTGCATCTCCCTGTACTCGCTGCATCTCCCTGTACTCCCTGTACTCGCTGTAGTGTAGTTAGTGTATTTCTATATTGAGGATATATCTTCTACCTGTTGCAGTCTTTAGTTCCTGTTTCGTCAAAAACCAGCAACTTCAGACTCCCATCCCATTTGTCACTTATGGTTCATTGTCCCACACCAGCAGTGATGATTTTAGGCTGGTATCAGAGGCAATTACGGCTCAGGAAACTACAGAGCAAAGGAAAAAGGAGAGAGTGATTGAGTAAGAGATCAATAATGAGTAATCATAAAAGTGATTTAACCCCTGCACCAATAGGTAGGCCCACAAAAACCATTTGTCCTGCCCTAAACATTCATGTCCAAATGGAGGGTTGATAACTCAGGCTTGTTTTGGAGCCGCAGGACCTGGACACGTTGCAGTCATTGAATCAACCTGGAATTTCTTTTCCATTTCCAAATTTTCTTCTAGAGGTAAAAGTGAGGTCATCTGCTCGACAAGTGAAGCTCTGTCAACATCTGATTCTGTACCAGGACACTGACTACGTTTCCATGCATCAATAACCCTTTTCTAACCCGAATATTAGTAATAACCCGGTTGCTCACGGCCATGTAAACACCAATAACCCCTTTGAATAACCCGAATTTGCTCATATTCTGGTTTTTAAAAACCCGAATATGACCCCTGGGTTACTCCTTTTCTAACTGAATATTAAGTCATGTAAACGCCTAACGGGATTTCCCCATCAGAAGGAACAGGAATTTGTTTTCTGCACATGTTCTTTTCGCAAGGAATCTTGCTCTTTTGAGTCCAGGAAGTTCTTATAAACACGGAGAAGACCAGGAGGAGACTAATCACTTCATAAATGTAATGAAGGATATGAACATCTCTGCATTTGTAGACGGTGGAAAGTACCGGAATAGCCAGATTTATAAAAAGGTGAGCGAAAGGTTGCGCGAAGCAGCATTTGTAGGAACGCCAGACCAGATCAACCTCTGCTGGAAGACGCTGGAAAAGGAGAACTACAGGACCGAGAAACAAAACCACTTCTACTGGGCTGTTGATTATCCACCGTGCTGCTGTTATTGTGGTTGTTTTGGATTTGGATACAGGAAGAAGAAGCGGAAATGACGGGAATTGCGTCATCACGTTCTCCGTGCGTCGCTGGTTTGATCCAGATATCCCAAATGATTAATCACCATGTTTACAGGGATAACCCTGTTTGCTCACGCATGGAAACACATTATTCCCAATATTTCAGTAACCGGAATATTGACCTTAACCCCAATTTTGACTGCATGAAAACGTAGTCAATGACCCGGAGCACGGCGGCAAATCCAAAATCATAATAGCTGAAAAATAAAGGTTACAAGCTTTTAAAATAGCCCAGTCAGAGTGTAGACCTCGGCTCGGTGGAAATGCCTGAAGAGAGCTGTGCATGAGCCAGTGTCCAAAAATCTCCAATCACTGAAGCAATGCTGAGAAGCAGAATGGACCACATTCCTCCACCGTTCAGATGTCTTTCACCCAAAGAACGCTGGAATAAACGAGCTGCTGCCAACTGTTGTTCAGGGCTCTATTACCAGATTGTTAGATTTTTTGACCAGATTTTAAACATCACTTTTTTATTCATTTATTTTCATCTGATTGGTGTTTTCTGTTAAGCTCAGAAATTTCTATCTTGGTTTCAAAACGATGTGCATTTTTCTTCTATAACTTGTTGCTGTGTCCTTCACCTTATAACTAATATTAACATTACTTTTTCTGCTGCTTTTTCATTTTCGGACACTTTTTGTTTGTCCTCGTGGATGTTTTACAGCATTTTAACACAATACAACAGCAGATCGGCCCAACTTTATTATTATTTTCTGCCAAGGCCAGTTAACAACTGGCGTATCAGTATGTAAGGACCAAGCAGAGGGTGGTAGTAACGAGTTACATTTACTCCGTTACATTTACTTGAGTACGTTTTGGGAAATGTTGTACTTTTAGGAGTAGTTTTGAATCACTATACTTTTTACTTTTACTTGAGTAGATTTGTGAAGAAGAAACTGTTTCTCTTACTCCGCTACATTAGGCTACGTTGAGCTGTTACTTTTCTTTTATCCCTTTTATCCGCGTACGCGTCAATCTCATGACATCACTGAGTGATTATTTGGGGTTTGTTTTTGCATGTTTTGTCACATTTACACAGACTCAAACACACAGAGTTTCTATGAGTTCATGTTTGTTCTAGTTCTGGTTAAAAAAGAAAAGTACAAAGGCTTGAAACTTTGTGCTACTTGTGCTTAATTTATTTTTTTTATTCTGTGATTATTTTATTATTTATTAAAGTACTTGAATTTACTTTAAGATTATTTTAATTTAAGCTATTTTTATTTTTTATTCATTCTAATTTATTTTATTATTTTGTTGATTTAATTTGCCTGAAGATGATTATTTTATACTTTTGTCTGTTTGAATGGTTTTGTTAAAAAAATAAATCAGACGTTACTCAACAGTTACTCAGTACTTGAGTAGTTTAAGTACTTTTTTACTTTTACTCAAGTAATTATTTGGATGACTACTTTTTACTTCTACTTGAGTCATATTATTCTGAAGTAACAGTACTTTTACTTGAGTACAATTTTTGGCTACTCTACCCAGCTCTGGGACCGAGTAAGTTCACGAGTCTTCTCAGGATGGGGATAGTTGTCTCCTTTTTTCCATTTGAATTTAATTCCTGAGATTGTTAGCGTTTCCTGCTACTTCCTTGATGCATACATACATTTATACAAACTTAATGGATTAGGATGGATTGGGAAAGGTTATGCCTCCCTTTGAGGTCGGTTTAAAGCTTTGCACATACTTTGAACATAAATCCCAGTCAAAAATCCTTGAGGCACATTATAAATAAGACACAAACTAGCCCCCTCAGCAAATAAAACTCACACAGCAAATCAGTAGAAAAATACTTGACTAGCAATTTTATACATTTAAATTTCCTTTATTTTTAGGACAGTTAGCACTGACATCTGTTGCTAAAGAGATACAGGATAACAGGATAAAACGTGCTCTGTAGTTCAGTAACAGCCTAACAGCTCTTTTGTTTAGCTTTTTAGAGGCTAATATAACAACTGTTGCTTTTGATTACTTTTTGTAGACAGTATAAATAAGCATGATGGTTTTTTTTCTCATCATCTTCGTCTATTTCTTAATATAAATCCATTTTTGCTCTTCAGACCCAACACACATGAAGCTGAAATAGAGGCAATTTAGTGCTAATAAGGTGAAAAAATAATTGTTTTGTTTCAAAAGTTAAAGAGATCATTATATATTTAAGAATTGCTTTTGTTCTCCAAGTGTTTTTTCCGATTTGGGTTTGTAGCAGAACAGTGAATTGCCAAAAGGCAAAACAGAATTACCAACTTCCATCTCGGAAAGACAAAAAAAATGAACACGAATTTCCTGGTAAGGATATAAAACATGAGTTGAGGTTCTATTCTTTCATATGTAAATGAAGTGTAAACAACTGATGAAGAAAAGAGTTTAACCTCCTACCTCAAAAAGCGTGATACAAAGTGATGGGTGGAGATCACAGGTGGAAAGATGAAGAGACTGGCTGAATTATGTATTGCTGTAATGTCTGGTACCGGTACTGGGTTGGGGCTTGAACTGGTTCAGAGTTCAGAGCTGGTGCTAGAACCAGTTCAGAGCTCGTTAGAACCAGTTCAGAGCTGGTGCTAGAACCAGTTCAGAGCTGGTGCTAGAACCAGTTCAGAGCTGGTGTTAGAACCAGTTCAGAGCTCGTTAGGACCAGTTCAGAGCTGGTACTAGAACCAGTTCAGAGCTGGTTCAACCTTAGAACCTGTCAAGAAGCGGTTTGCTTCTCTGTGTACAATGGCCACAGTTACTGTACATGATGTTTTTTAATTCGGAGTTAATTATTCCGAATTAAATAATTCAGAATTAAAGTATTTTTCTTCTAGTTTACATGGACATAGTAATTCTGAATTGAGGTTTACATGGAAAACACGTTTGATCGGCTTTCTCCAATTCCTCTTCAGGTCTGGGGGTTGGGAAGGTTCTGATTGGATAGGGGGCGGACCAGAAGTTAAAGAAAAACAAACTTACCCGCTACAACTTTGAAAAACTCACAATTTCTATGTTTCCTGTTTCCATCCGATCTATTAATTATTTCCAGGTCCTCCAAGCTATTTATTAAATAAATGGTCTCTGCTCTTGACCACCGTTTACTGCGTGCTGCATCTTGAAACTTTGTTTGGAAAACCAGCCCAGCGTGGAATATAAGCGTCATGGAGACAGACGGGTGAGGGAACGAGCAGAAAGAAAGACCGGAATTAATTTAAAGAGGAATGAGTGTATATATGATCACGGAATTATTCTATTCAGATTTAAAATCGGAATAAAGCAGCCACTTCGGAATTAAGTTTAATTCAGAATGGCCATTTTCATTCTGAATAAGGTGTTTACATGGTAATTTTTACTCATTTTAAATCGGATTTAAGAGGAATCAAACTTCCCATGTAAATGCACTCAGTAACACCACCAAAGACCCGCATCCTTACGACCCGTCCAGTGTTGGATCTCCCTTCGGGACCAAGCTCATCTTCGCCCATCTTCCTTTAAAACCAACGGCGTGGAGCTGGTTTAGACAGTCTGCTTTATAGAGGCTGCTGCAGACAGCGGCGTGTGTTTATGAATGCTCATCGCTCTGATGAGCACTGTTTCCAAATGCTGATCAGTATTTATGAACGCCACAACAAACATCATTTATACCTGCTGTTTTGAGTGAGATCCATTAACACCTGCAGGTAAAGCTGAAACGTTCAAAACTGTTTGATAATGAAGGTGCAGGCAGTGTTATTGAATTCACTTGTGACTACAGCTTTATGTAGCGCATCAGGCCACTTTCACAGACGAGACCGGCATTTCCAAACGCTGACGGTGCTCACGAAGGCCCTGCAAACAGGATTTACACACTGTTTTGAGTGGGCTTCACAAATGCCAGCATACGGAAGAGTATTAGGGCCATGCAGGAGAAAAAATATTTGAGAGGGGAAGATTTTTTTTTATTGTGCACTTCGAGAAAAAAGTCAAAATGTCGAGAAAAAAGTCGAAATGTCAAGATTAATGTTGAAATACAATTACAAGAATAAAGTCGAAATTTTGTGAATAAAGTCGAAATTTTGTGAATAAAGTCGAAATTTCACCTTTTTTCTCAACATTTCAACTTTATTCACAAAATTGTATTTCAACATTATTTTCGAAATTTTGCCTTTTTTCTCAACATTTCAACTTTATTCACAAAATTGTACTTAAACATTAATCTCGACATTTCGACTTTTTTCTCGAAATTGCACTTCAACGTTAATCTTAACATTTCTACTTTTTTCTCGACATTTCAACTTTTTTCTCAACATTTCGACTTTTTTCTCAAAATTGTACTTCAACATTAATCTCAACATTCCAACTTTTTTCTTGACATTTTGACTTTTTTCTCGAAGTGCACAATGAAAAAAAAATTGTCCTCCTCTAAAATATTATTTTTATTTTTCTCCTGCCTGGCCCTAATATTCTTCCGTACCAGCAAGTAATGCTGAAGCACCCAGAAATGTTTAGTAATGACAAAGCAAAGAGCGTTTTCCATGTGTTTTAAATTGTTTAAAACAACCACACTAAGAATATCCTTCTGCAGCAATTCAAACAACCTTCACAGCTTCCAAGTGCTGGACAGCGTTTATGCATTCTGCTACACGCAGGATTTACCAGCCAGTCACTCAGTGGGATCCATAAACACAAGCAGGTGATATTGAAACACTCAACAATGTCTATTAATCAGCATACAAAACAGTTTTCAAATTGAATTTAAAACAGCTAATTGCATTTTCTGCAGCACATCAGTCTGCGCTCACGTATGGAAGAGTATTAGGGCCATGCAAGAGAAAAAATATTTTAGAGGAGGAAAATCTTTTTTTTATTGTGCACTTTGAGAAAAAAGTCGAAATGTCGAGATTAATGTTGAAATACAATTTCAAGAATAAAGAGTAAGAAGCAAAGAATTGTGCCTTTTTTCTCAATATTTCAACTTTATTGTATTTATTTCGACTTTTTTCTCGAAATTGTACTTCAACATTTATCTCGACATTTCGACTTTTTTCTCGACATTTTGACTTTTTTTCTCGAAGTGCTTAATGAAAAAAAAATCTTCCTCCTCTAAAATATTATTTTTATTTTTCTCCTGCCTGGCCCTAATACTCTTCCGTACTCACGAGCACTAACTGCTGAATTTAGTTTTTCTACTGCTGCTGTCCAAACGTACGGAGAGACGGTTTCCTCCACAGGCGGCTGCTGCTTCAGTTTGGCGTCCGTTCTCTGCTGATTCCTTTTCGTTAGTTCCTCCTCTACAAGCTCGACACAGACGCTGCCGTCACGGTGTTTTGGTTGGCAATGGTCAGCCTGCCCGTCGCCTCTGACGTAGCTGCTTCTTCCAACTCGTCCGAGAAGGTTTTGGTTCCAGCATAGCAGCCTTTTTCCAGGTCTGAACTGGTATTTTGTTTGGGGGAAAAAAGGCAATAAATAAATTTTAAAAAATAGTTTTGTCACGGTTTGTTACTTCCTGTTTTATTTTGAAGCCCACGTCTTTGTGTTTGACCTTCCTGTTTCCCATCAGCCCTGATCGTCTGCACCTGTGTCTCGTTAACCCTTGTGTATATCTGGTCTTGTCTTTCCCTTGCTCCCTGCTGGTCCGTACTGTTTGTTCCTCGTGTTTTCCGCTCAGCGTTTTGTAGCTTTTGACTCTTGTTTTAAGCTCTGTTTTTTTATATCCTGTTCAGCAGCGCTTTTGATTTTGTTTGGGCAAATAAATCACTGTTCTTTGGGAACTCCTGCCTTCTGGTCTCCTGCGTCTAGGTTTTACTCCAACCGCACCATAACAGTACGGACCAGCCGGGAGCAAGACAAGACCAGATATACACAAGGGTTAACAAGACACAGGTGCAGACGATCAGGGCAGATGGGAACCAGGAAAGTTAAACAAGAACTGAAACACAAAGACACGGGCTTCAAAATAAAACAGGAAGTACCAAACCATAACAAGTTTGGCACTCTCTCCAAGCTTTACTGGAACTGCTTTGGTTGACAAAGTCTATAGGTCTTTTGGGCCGTTTACAAGGAGCAAAAACTGTGGTGTTTTCATGCGTTTTGGTTGTTCATTTACACAAAAACGAAGCTCAAAATCACCAAAAACCATCATTCCTGAAAACTCCGGCCAAAGTGGAGATTTGCAAAAACTCCTTCACGTTTGCTTGTAAACAGAGAGAAACAGACATTTAGGCTTCAGAATGTCACGTTATGAGACAGAAACGTCACCAGCGTCATGTGTGCGACCTGTGTTTACAATTTGTTTGGCCACCGTCAATATTTTCCGTCAATATATAGTTTTATATTCTAAAGTCACACTTAAAAGTAACTCCACTTCTCCGTCACTCCAAACGA
Organism: Cololabis saira; assembly: GCF_033807715.1. Classification (NCBI taxonomy): domain Eukaryota; kingdom Metazoa; phylum Chordata; class Actinopteri; order Beloniformes; family Belonidae; genus Cololabis; species Cololabis saira. The sequence goes on from NC_084589.1 coordinate 10,237,863, forward strand.
AAGATTCTCGTTCATCTTGGAAGTAACTGGAAGTTACTCGTGTCATTTGTTGATGTTTTTTCCAGGATTCTGATTGGCTAGCATGACTTTATCTTCTCGTTACACTGCCCCCTGTAGGTTTGGCTGCTCATAGCACCTTAACAGCTATTTATTCAGGTTCATGTAAATTATGGTATTTTTCAAAACGTAGAGGGGGAAATATCAGTTTTTTGTAAATACCTGGCTATGTGGAAACGTGGCCTTTATCTAAGGTGACTGCAGGTACAGTAAGTGCTGTTGAAACACTAGAGCACTTTAATTTACTGCTGCATCAGAATGCAAGACTAACAAACATCCACACCTCAATGAATGTCACGTGACTCCAAAGAGCAGAAGGCAGGATGGAAAAAGAAACGTTTCTTCCAGCAGGTGTAAAAGGGATTTTAAAGCTCTAGCTTGGAGCTGCGTGGGACTGCAGGCACATGGTTAGGCCATCTTGATCAGGGATCAAGGGTTTTTCCAGAAGGCCAGTCTGGTGCTGTGGCACCGCAGCAGCTTCCAGTCAAGCTGCAAATGGCAAAACCCTGTGACCCGACGTCCTCTCCTTCCGCACGCATGTATTATGGTGGTGTATCTCATTAACGCTAGGTCAAAGCAGGGTTTCCTGGTGATGACAGGTTTATTAAATATCCTCAAACCCGCAGTGGACATGGCAGGAAGGGAAACCCCCACTGCTCGTGTAATTAATGTGGCCACTCAATGCTCATGTTTGGAGCCTCGGTGTTGGGGAGAGTGTACGTTTCCCAGAATGAGTATATCTATAAGTGACTATGTGTGTGTTCTAGGGGGGGGGGGGCAAGGGGGTGGGTTGGCTGTTCTGTTCTGGGACTGGGACTGAGGCAAACTTCCTGCTGGGACCAGATAAAGCAAGAAAGAAAGAGACAAATGGGAGATGACGTGAAATAAAAATGCTTGGGAGACTCAGATTTTCCTCTTATGATTAATTACTCTGATTGTTCTTTATGTTGCACTTTACACACTGCTAATTAATATTTCCCTGAGAAAAAAAAAGAGATGCCCTCAGTGGTTGGTCTGAGCTTCTAGTGCTGGTTAGGCTTATATCTCAAGATACTGTATATCTCAGATATTTTTTGATAGCTTTCCTTTTTTTGTTGCCAATGATATCAAGCACACCAAGGCAGGAACCAAGACACAATGCAGAAGTCATTTCTAGTTGACGTCAGGAACATTGCAGAGGACTTTAGCGCACGTCACTGACCTTCTTGGTCACAATGCAACAAGGTTGTGGCTCGGTTAGGAGGGAGATCGGGACCTCCGTAGTTGAGTTTGAGTTTGCAGCAACATTGTGAGAGATTGTGAAAGCATGGAGCCGAATCTCAAAGGAATTGTTCAAACACCTGCAGAATCCATGACAACAAGAAATGGATCTGTGAAAACATAAACCCAGTCAAGCATTAGTTAGATGTCTTAGAAAGCCTAAAATAATCAGATAATTTTGTCAGATTGGACTAATTGGACAATCTTTATGGTCAAATATGGTGGATGCAAACAGAACAATGTGGTAAGGACATTAGTTTTTTGTGTGGTTTAGTAAATCTGGCTCCTTAGATCCTGAAGTTAGCTAAATTATCATCACTTATCACACCCCAGAAGCCTGTTTTATCTTATTTTTTTGACACAGTTGTCTGACTATGATGATTTGACCCTTTTAAAGTCACTTTAGTCCATATACTTGGTTCTTCTTGTTTTTTTTGTTTGCATCCATGTCAACTCAAATATGTTTGCCATATACAGTATCTTAGCTGGAAACAAAAAACGAAAAGAGCTTTTTCAAGTGAATGACCACTAAATGTCAGTGCTACTCAGCCTAACAACAAAATATATAATGGTTGTGTTTGTTTAGGTTACATTACCACTCAGTTATGCTCTGGAGCTGCTTTGATTTGTCTGGTTCAGGGTAGTTTGAATCTGTGCAAGTAGAATTAAATTTAACAAGATATTCTGGAGACAAATGTGATGCCCAGTGTCAGAAACTTGGTCTCAATCACAGGCTAATGACCCAAACACACATCTAAAACATTTAACTGTTCTGGAGTGTCATTCTATGACTAATGTCTCATTTTTCATTAGTAAAGTTCAGTATATTATTATTTTTGTCAATTTCAAGTTATTTCAGTGTCATCGAATTTGTCTATGTGCGTAACTTTCTAATTCCCTTCTAAAATCTTGAAATATAATGCAGGGATAATCATAATTTACAAAAAATGAGTGACAGCGAAAACAAGTGAAATAAAAAATGGGAACAAGCACTATGTAGCTGACAAAAAAAGAGGACCTGATTAGTTACTTGTAAAATGGTGAATGATATGGGAAGGTCTCCCCCCAGCTCTGACCGACTGTCTTGCCAGCAGACCAATCAGTCTCTGAGAAAGCGGACTCATCGGGTGTCACTGGGCAGATAACGACACACATCAATCACAGAACTTTGGCTAAACTGCAGCACAAAGCATTTCACAACCTTTGCCAAATATCTCAAACTGCGTTACTGACTGTCTGGATTGTGCATTCTGCTCATACTTCAGAAAACATCCGACGTCTACAGAAATACGTCTGTCACGCATCATTTAAACATGAAGGAAATGTGTGCATCCAGTAGGAGTGAAAAGCCAACCACACCCATCAGCCCATGTATTATTATATGTCCATCTCAGCACATACAGCACCTGCAGTGGAGAGAAGCTCTAGCTGAAAGCAAATGCTGTCTGAGATATTTGATTTGATTTGATTGGATTTGATTTTTATTTTTTTTACATGTAAAAGACAACAATTAAAAGAGAAAATAAGAAAAAAACAAAGCAAACAAAAAACAAAAAAACAAAGAATTTCATACTTTAACACTTAATATCTTAATTTACATGTGCAAAAAGCAGTAGGAAGAAGTGTAAACCTATTTAATCCTACCCCCATTCACTAATCATTTATTAACAAGTATTTATAATAACTAACTATACTATAATTATACTCACACACTTACCTATACACATAGTTGAGTATTTCTATATATTTGTACACATATGCCCATATAAATATATAAATATACTTATTTACACCATACTATCTCTATATTAACTCCATCTGCTCTATATTTATATATATCTACATACACACATATACACATATATACATATACATACACATACACTCATACATATATACATGACCCATGATATTTCATGGGATTCTGTTATTATCATATGCAAAGTGTAATAAAACAAAGAAGGAATGCTACATAATTTCAGATGATATATTATATGAGCAACAAAGTACACATACATACCACATACATACATATCAAGGGTTTTACACATCAGGACATCATTTAAAAAAATAATAATTTTGTCTTTACCAGGTCTTGAATTAAGTATTTACAACTGAAGATGAGCAACAACATATGAGATATTACACTGAGTCTATTTATTTACCAAAAACTAAGCCACAGTATAGCAGCAGTGTGGAAAATTAACTTCACACATAGTAGTCACATAGGTATTAAGAGCACAAGAGGCAGCCACTTCCTGCTAACTAATTAACTGATGGTAAAAAAAAAAAAGAAAAGTGAGAGCTCCTTTGAAGCATTTAGGTGCACGTTAACCAACTGCCAGGAGGAAAGACATCAGCAGTGATAATTGTTGCTTCCCAATCTCTCTGGGAACGGTTATGAGGTGATTCCAAACAGAGGAGGATTATTCCTAAATGAAGAGCAGATGTCCCACAAAGTTCACCCCACGGAAAGCACGATGTCCTTAGAGAAACTGCAAAAAAAGAAGAGAAAAAACCCCAAATCTAACAAACAAAACAAAAACACTACATCTCTGTCATTTACCATGTTGAATATTAAAGTTTAGTTCAGGAAAGAATAAATATGATTTGAAATTGAAATTTTTATTTCGAACATGAAACAGTATATTATATATATATATAAATGTGTATATATATATATATATATATATATATATATATATATATATATATATATATATATATATATATATATATATATATATATACACACACACACACATACATACATACACACACATACACATGCACTTTTTGGATATGGCATAAATACATATATATATATATATATATATACGTACATATACACATACATACACATATACATATATATATATACATTTATATATATATATATATATATATATATATATATATATACATTTATATATATATATATATATATATATATATATATATATACACACACACATACATACATACATACATACACATACACATGCACTTTTTGGATATGGCATAAATACATATATATATATATACGTACATATACACATACATACACATATACATATATACACACATATATACATACATACATACATACATACATACATACATACATACATACATACATACATACATACATACATACATACATACATACATACATACATACATACATACATACATACCTGTAAATACATACACAAATATACACATACACATATACACGTACACATACACAAATGTTAAATTAATATCAATATAACATTTGTGTATGTGTATATATGTATATGTGTATGTGTATATTTGTTTGGAAGGAAGGCCAGGAGAACGTTTATTATCTATTTAAAAAGCAACAAAAAACATAAATTGACAGCTTATGTTTGGAAAGTGGCATCTGAATACACAACAAGACCTCTGGAGCAATGTCCTTTTGGTTAGACCAGTCCCAGTTGGAGATGTTTGACCACAAGAGCCAAGTCTGGCCAAAACCAGACGCTGTAAATCAGGACCAACATTTCTTCCCAAGCACGTTGGTGGTGGAAGAATGATGATTTGGGCTCTCTCTGTGGCCACGGGACCCGGTGGGCACCCCGCAGATATTGAGTTGACCATGGACTCGTCTCCCGGAGGCAGATGTGAGGCCATCTGTCTGACAACTAAATCTTGGCTGAAACTTGGTCTCGCAACAGGTCACCAGCAAATCTACAACAGAGCGGCTGGAAAAAATAAAGGAACTGAAGTGTTTTAGCGGCCAAGTCCATGTCCGGAGCTCAGTTGGATTGAAATGCTTTGGCAGAACCTTTGGAGAGTTGTGTTTAGACAAATACCTGCAAACTTGAATGAACTGAGGCAATGATTTAAAGAGTGGATGAAAGTGGATTTTAATTTCACATGCAGAAGGGTGATACCGTGTGTTGTTATTAATCTGAGGTAATATTAACAGCAGCTATGTTTGTGGTGACGTTCTACCTGTTTATTATTACTCTGCCAGAAAATAAGAGCCATCTCTTCAGAACTTACAGTAATGAATCTGAACAATGAAGCAAATATGTTGGTTGGTCACAGAAAAACAGTGACGTTACAAAAAAGTGTTAAGAGTGACCATAATGAGTTCTGTTATCCCTCAAACAGAGTCAAAATACAAGAGAACAGTTAAATCAAGGCTATACTGAACTTCATTGCAACAGAAATAGAGCTCAATTTGGGCTTGTCTGCTCAATGTTGGACAGCCATCAGCATTTCCATGTACAGTCCAAATCCAAACTGACATGAGGTGGATTTCCTTGATGGTTTTTGCAAAACAAAAGCTAAACTTTGAATTTGGGACAAAGCTACTGCTAAAAAGGCTCGGCGTTTCCATTGAATGGTGTTTTTCTTTTTATGAGTGCAACTCTCCCAGTTCTCGTATCGCCGTACCTCTCCGTATCTCGTCCTGTAAGACTTCTTTTCCCAACAAAGAAGGAGAGGATCTCTATTTAAAGAAAATGGATGGGACAAATTGTTGCAACTCCCGCTACAGCAGTTGTGAAAATGGTCAATAGAAGAAGAAGATGGCAGATGATCATTCACATGATTCTTCAAAGGCAAAGCGCTTACATACTGCATGATGATTAAATAGCATTATGGCACAATTCATTCGTATTAATGAGGCCAAAAACAGCTGGAAGCTAAATTTTGATGACTTTACGTTGACTGACTACATCCAGTGCAAATGTGAAAAAAGTGTTTCCATTACAGTTTTGCGATAAACTGGACTAAGAAAAACCCACCTCATGTAAACATAAAATGGTTAAGGTTTTACGTTGCGAAATTTAGGCGAAATGGAAACACGACTATAAATAAATAGGCCAATAGGTTAGATACTTTCTACATTAGTAAAACCTGTGAAAGACTGAAAGACTACTGCAATAGTAAAAAAAGACAACACATGTTGGATATTTGCTAAATATTCAGGGTAGAGTATCTGCGTTTGAACACATTTGTGCTTTGAATCAGATGTGACAGAACCTCCAGGTTATGGCCAAGCATGGCAGCATCTGTCAGTATTCCTCACATATGGAGACATGTATCAAATAAGCAGTATTTTTGCTGCCAATTCCACCGTGTTAAATGATTTTTCCAACACAAATGAGATACCACTGATGACTTGATGCAGTGTTAACGTTGTGTAGTCTTGCCTTTGGTTTTAGCACCTCAGCAGTGAACGCTGTGTTTACAAGCTGTTGTGGGATCATCTGTTGCCTCCCCATAGTCGTTGCTCGCTGCACCCGCAATGGGGAACTGGGGGGCAGCGACTCCTCTAGCAAAGCAAGCTGTGAGCAGGGATGTTCTCTGGCCTGGTGCAAGCTGTTGACTCCCTTGTCCTGCTACAAAGCTGTGGGATGGGGGGGATGCAGACCGGAGTGAATGCTGGCCGGGCTGCTACAAGCTGTTACAGGCTAAAGCTTCACGGCTATTGTAGGAGCGAACAAAGCCCCGCGGTACGGCGACGTTTCCGTACATTAAACCCCCAGCCAGTTCAAGCAGGAGTGCGTTGGAAGCGACTGCGCTAATGTAAGCGGTGTTTTTATCGCTGGCCATGCTAGCCTGCGTGCCACTAAGTACCACTGAGATGGTAGCAGGGCTGGGGTGCTGCAACATGTCCCCGCTACTATCCATCTGTCGGCTCCTGCTCCGCGCCCAGCAACTCTCACCTATCGCAATGTTTTCATTTTATTCCTCAATATTGAAGCGGTAGCGTTTTGAGTTGTGCGGCCAGGAAGGCGAAGTGCTTGTTGTGTTTGGATCAGGCCAACTTGTCCACGTGAGCGTCCATCTGTCCTAACCCTGTTGCCCTCACAGTCAGTTGCTTATGTTGTCACATTCTCAGACATATGAAGGCGTGATATATGAAGCTGTGTTCAGTTGAGGGTTATGTGTTTTCTAAAATTTCTATGCAAAAAGAATCATGAATAAACTACCTGAGCAACATTTATTTAAAAACATAAACTCACCCACATATAATAGAAGAATCCACCAAATACGTATTCCAGATAAACAACAGGAGAAGAAAAGCATAAATCAATTTTAAACTAATTACTGCTTACAATCAAAGTTAAATTAGTCTACATAAAACCTCTAAATCATTTTGGATTAGGCATTGTTTTAATTAATGTAGTGGTTAATTATTGTGTTTTTGAGCATCGCTGCAGCATGTTGTGTGCTCCAACTCGGATGTATCACCTTCAAACTATGTGTGCTAGGGAGAAAAAAGCTGGGGGTAATTAACTTTTTTTTAATTACAGAAATGTGACTTTCCAAAGTAATGGCTTTTCACTGTGCGTAGGTACTGTGTGAGTGAGAGGTAGCGAGAGGAGGGGGAAGGGGTTGTCCGGTAGTGCTAATAGCTGATAAGAACACTGACAACCGAATATATTGAAATATTTTGGGTTTCTGAGAACATTCTGTGATAGTAAGGTGACCTCGTTATTTCCCAACAAATGTGCATTCTAGTTTCATTTGGTTTGGTTTGTGGTTTATCAAACCCACAACTCGAAGCAGCTTGCACCATTGCAACAATGTGGTGGAGAGGAGTCTTGATTTCATTCAAAAGGTAGGGTAGGAACTTAAATGAAACAGCTTGAAAATAGTTGTTTGTCTTCATGACAACAGTGTACCTATCTTCTGATGGCCATTTCGTTTGGTATAATGACCACATGACAAAGCCCCTTTCAGCTCAGACTGGTTTCTTGAACATGGCAGTCACTAAATTCAGATTCAGATAAATTCAGATATCCTAACCTTAACCCTCCACATCCAACACAGTCAACAGATCACAATCCAAAATATCCAATGAGAAGTAGTTCTCTAGGTGATAATACCCAATTGAAGGCAGAGTTCACGGGAGGATGGCCAGACTGGCTGGAGGCATCAGAACCTCATCATGCAAACCTCCTCATCCCAAAGGATGTGGTGAAATGGGAGATTTGCATCAGGGATGTGCAGCAGACAAAACATTATGAGTTGGCCAGGATTCAGCTGTTTAAGTGTTTGTCAAGGAAGAGGTCTCAATTTCTGAGCACAAAAGTTCAACGATAAATGGGACGAGAAGTTCTCCACTGTGCACGCTTTATTTCAGCTGGAGATTCGGCTGGAAAAATCTCGATTCTTTACCCTACCCTAACCATAGCCTTACCTTTACCCTACCCTTACCCTACCCTTTACCCAGTGGTGTAAAGTAACAAAGTTACTTCGTTACTGTACTTAAGTAAGATTTTTGAGAATTTGTACTTTTATTGATACTTTTATTTTTCTGTACTTTTACTTTTACTTCGTTACATTTTCAAGGAAAAAAATCATACTTTTAATACTTTTAATCCGCTATATTTAAAATTGGACATGTCATTACTCGCTACAAATTAAAGTCTTACATTAAATGAAAATGTAGTCTATTGTCGACTACACCGACGCAGAGCTACGGCGTAGGGTACGCGGCGACGCACACCCTACGCCGTAGCCTACGGCGTAAGGTGTGCGTCGATTTAACGCGGAACCATAAGGCGGACGTAATTGAGGCCACCATGAGAAATTAAGCGGGAAGGGGGGCGCGTGAATTGCCCGTGATTGCCTGGCGGCGGCTCCGTGACGAGACACCTGGGCCAGACGGGGCGACTCGGCCTCCATACCGAGAAGGAGGGGGGGCTGCGCCGCAGAGGCGGGCTGGAAGGCCGGAGGAACCGCCGTCGCGTCGAGGACCGACGAGGACCGAGCGGCAGCCGTAGCATGTCCATGGGCACCATTCTTTCATTCCACTCCTTCTAAGGTGGTTTTGGCATTTAAAAGTTAAATCAGTTCAAGAGTCTCCTTCATCCTCCTTCAGCTGGGGTTGCTTAATTTTGTCACTGCATACTACAGACTAGGGGTGTACCTGTCGGCGGGGCCAATGGGGTACAGCAGCAGTGATGAGCAAAGGGAGAAATTATGGGCTAATGGGGTAATGGAGACAAACGCTAAAGGGGTCAGAATAATATCACCATTATTTAGAGTTGTAAGCAAATTCTTGGAATAAAGCCACTTTCGACAGCATGACAATGTTGGGACTTCATTTCTTTACAATCCTTTTGAAAATAAATTTGTACTTTGAATTTTGTACTTTGTACTTTGTACTTTTTACTTTTGTACTTAAGTACATTTTACAACATGTACTTTTGGTACTTTATTATATTTAATTTGAGGTACTTTTATACTTTTACTTAAGTAATGTTCTTAATGGGTACTTTTTACTTTTACTTAAGTAGCCTAAGCAGAAAATCTGTACTTTTACTTAAGTACAATATTTTTGTACTTTTTCCACCTCTGCCTTTACCCTACCCTAACCTTACGCTACCCTTTACCCTACCCTAACCCTACTTTTTACCCTACCCTAACCCTACCCTTACCTTTACCCTACCCTTACACACCCTTAACCCTACCCTAACCCTACCCTTACCTTTACCTTACCCTAACCCTACCCTTACGCTACCCTTTACCATACCCTTATGCTACCCTAACCCTACTTTTTACCCTACCCTAACCCTACCCTAACCCTACCCTTACGCTACCCTTTACCATACCCTTATGCTACCCTAACCCTACCCTAACCCTACTTTTTACCCTACCCTAACCCTACCCTTACCTTTACCCACCCTTAACCCTACCCTAACCCTACCCTTACCTTTACCCACCCTTTACCCTACCCTAACCCTACCCTTACCTTTACCCTACCCTAACCCTACCCTTACGCTACCCTCTACCATACCCTTATGCTACCCTAACCCTACCCTTACCCACCCTTAACTCTACCCTAACCCTAACCTTACGCTACCCTTTACCTACCTTTTACCCTACCCTTACCCTACTTTTTACCCTACCCTAACCCTACCCTTACCTTTACCCACCCTTAACCCTACCCTAACCCTACCCTTACGCTACCCTTTACCCTACCCTAACCCTACCCTTACGCTACCCTTTACCCTACCCTAACCCTACCCTTACCTTTACCCTACCCTAACCCTACCCATACCCTACCCTTTACCATACCCTAACCCTACCTTTTACCCTACCCTAACCCTACCCTTACGCTACCCTTTACCATACCCGTATGCTACCCTAACCCTACCCTTACCCACCCTTAACCCTACCCTAACCGTACGCTACCCTTTACCTACCTTTTACCCTACCCTTACCCTACTTTTTACCCTACCCTAACCCTACCCTTACCTTTACCCACCCTTAACCCTACCCTAACCCTACCCTTTACCCTACCCTAACCCTAACCTTACACTACCCTTTACCCTACCCTTACCCTACCTTTTACCCTACCCTAACCCTAACCTTACGCTACCCTTTACCCTACCCTAACCCTAACCTTACACTACCCTTTACCCTACCCTTACCCTACCCTTTACCCTACCCTAACCCTAACCTTACGCTACCCTTTACCCTACCCTTATCCTACCTTTTACCCTAACCTAACCCTACCCTTACCATGCCCTTAACCACCATTTACCCTACCCTAACCTTACCCTACCCTTACCCTACCCTTACCTTACCCTTTACCCTACCCTTTACCATACCCTTACCCTACCCTTACCCACCCTTTACCCTACCCTAACCTTACCCTACCCTTACCCTACCCTTACCTTACCCTTTACCCTACCCTTTACCATACCCTCACCCTACCTTTTACCCTACCCTAACCCTACCCTTACCTTACCCTTTACCCTACCCTAACCTAACCCTACCCTTACCTTACCCTTTACCCTACCCTTTACCATACCCTTACCCTACCTTTTACCCTACCCTAACCCTACCCTTACCCTAACCTTACCCTACCCTTACCTTACCCTTTACCCTACTCTTTACCATACCCTTACCCTACCTTTTACCCTACCCTAACCCTACCCTTACCCTACCCGTATCCTACACTTACCCTACACCCAAGGGGAGGCCGATCAAAGTAATCATTTACAAACCGTGGTGTTATTGTATATCTGATTTTTTTATATTATACATATTATATTGAGGGTTCAAACCACCGCTGAATCGGATCACCGCAGCAGCCTATGATTTGTGTCCTTTTTTTTCTTTTCTTGGTCATTTTTTTGTTTAAAGATTGGCTGTTGAGTCTCCAGATCCCCCAAACAAGATACATTACCCCAAATTGTCACCGATGTGATCATTAACATGGTACAATACAGAAAAAGCTTTAAATATATGGAGCAGACACAGAAAGTGCTGTATGAGTATTTGTGTAAACTCATTGGGAAGTACCTCTTTGCTGAATCTTTGCTGAACTTACGCAAGGTTAAAAGGCTAGACGTGTGGACAATTTTCTCTTTATAAGAGACAAGGATAAGGCTTCAATGAGGTTAGCTGTTGAATTACGTCAAAGCAAACATTTCCACTTTAACGTGTCACACAAATATACCCATTCAAAAGTTGTCAGGTTGTCAGGGACGCTGAGCATGCTGGTTTGAATGAACATGTTTTAGTTGTGTTTCTGCATGCTGCCGTGTGTGTGTGTGTGCGTGTGTGTATGGTTGTGTGTGTGTCTCAAACAGTCTATGGACTCTTAACAGCAGGAGGCTGTAACCTGCATCATCCGCGCTCTGTAATCACGGCTGTTTATGGCTCCATAAAACAGCACACACACTCTTGCCTTCCCTTCACTTTTACACACACACACTTTTACAGCCGCCGTCTCGCTGGCCGTGTGATGATTGCCGTCTGGTTCATAGCTCTTATCAGTGTTGTGACGGAAGAAGCTGTCGGGGACAACAAACACACCTTCGCCCTCTGCGGCTCTCTCTCCGTCACTCGTCCCCCTCCTTTTCTTGTCTTTTCTCTTCCCCGTGTCGGCGGTGCTCCGGACTTCTTCTGGCAGCGGTGGTGCAGTGGAATTGAGGCGTTTCGTCTACGCTCACCTCGCCGCGCCGTGTGCCAGTTCAGGAGATTGGCATTAAAGCCAGACATGAGCTCATCGTCCCAGCTGGGCAGACAGCCCATTACAATGCTCAGCAGGGCCCTACCGCAGGGGTGAAGAGAGCTCAATACCTGCTGATTATCTACTCTTCCTCTCTGGTCGTGTGTCCTCTCTCTCACCCACGGCTTTTTTGCTTTCTCTTGTTTCTTCATTTCCTGTAGCTCTCTTCTCCCTGATTTCTTTTATTTTCTGTCCTGCCCTTTTCCATCGTGTTTCCTCTTATCTCTTCACGTGTTTTTACTCCTCTGATTTCCTTTTATGATGTTTTCATTGTTACCTCTCTTTGTTTCTCCCATACTGTATTTCATTTCTTTTTCTACTTGTCTTTTGCTTTCACTTTCTTTACTTGGCAAGGCAAGGCAAGTTTATTTATATAGCACAATTCAACACAAGGTAATTCAAAGTGCTTTACATTGACATTAAAAGCGGCAAGACATAATTAGACAGTAAATAACAAATATACTAATATCTTTCTCCCCAGTATCTGTCCTATGGCTTCTTTTCTCTTGTTTTACCTTTATTTATTGTTAATATCCCCTTGTTATCCCATTTCTCTCTCTCTTTTCTTCTTTTCTTCCCTCCTACTTTTCTCCTCATGTGTCTATTTATGTGTTTACTCAGTCAGTGTCCACACAGTCAGCCTCCATCTCGTCATGTCTGCTCATCAGTCTTGCCCCAGTTCAGAGCAAAAACAGACGCACGACTGTCTGCCCTCCCGTCCAGCTCCCTTTTTCTTCCTCCAGTCGGTTCTGGACACAAATTCTCTCCCTCACGCACACATGCAACAACTTTAAGCGAAACGCTGTGGTGTCATTGCAGTGGTGCCTGCGGCAGCGAGGGAAGGTGGAGTGGTTCTTGAAATGACAGGGGGGGTGGAAGCAAGGTATGTGTGTGAGTGTGCAGAAATAACAGGGGCGGGGAGCCAGACAGCTGGTACACCTGTGCGGACAGGATGTGACACGGCACTGCAGCCAGACAAGGGCAGGAAGCAGCAAATGCGATGTGGCAAGTCAGACGTTTTTTATTGAACGCGGCTCTCTCCGCGCTGCAGTCTGACTGTCTGCAGAGATCCGTCTGATACTCGGCGCTTCACTGAAGACTCGGCGGGCTAAACAAATACACCTTCACACTCCGCTCTCACCGGCAACGGCGGATTAGTCAGCTGCTGAGATGCATTGTGGTAAATTCAGGAATCCCATTCAGCCTCTGCGTTAAGAATGAGTCATATCCATCTTTTGTTCTTGACATTTGCAACAACATTCTTTAACAATTACTCCAAACTCCAAAGTAGGAGCTGGTTCAGTTATCAGTCTGACTGAAAATGTTATGTTGTAGTCAGAATGTGTCATGCACAAGTACTTTCTCCACACGCGTCCCCTCACGGAGGCGTCGCCCACGGTGACGGCGTCGGCGAAGCGAGAAACTCACTGCTCCTCTGGAGATTAAATACCAACTTCATGTATTTGTGTTGCAGGTTGTTGCAGGTTGTTGCAATCTGCTGCGTAATCTTTCACGTTCTGCTGATTTTACTTCCATTTGTTATGTTTCTTACAACTGCGTGAAGCTAACTCCGTGTGCAAACTTGTCCTGGTTCATTTTCAATGTAAGCTTTAAAAAGATCAGAGCAGAGACGAGTAAAATCTGCAAAAGTCTTTAAGTTTGAGTCAGTTAGGGTTTGACATGACCAGCACGACAAGACCTGACCTGAATCTCAGAAAACACAGGGCATTTATTGTTTTCTGACTTGAGTAAAATATACCCCCCAACACTGAATTACATCTTATCTTTTTTTTTCTAAAGTAATTAGTGTGTAACTTAACTTGGTAACTTAAACTATGACAGAGCAGAATGAAGGGTTTTGTGAGTGATACATGAGTTTGTTATTCAGGACTGGATAGTGGGTTGAGTTTTGCTTCCCATTTCTCTGTCATTTTATGCAGTCATGCTTAAGTGAATTTAACAGTTTTGCAGTAAACTTAAGGAAGTTTTAATTATTTTGGGTTTTGTTTTTGTGCCTCTGTGTTATTGTTATTGTGTGTAGTTCCATCACAGAATATTATGTGCTTAACCTCCCTTTGAGAACAAATACAACCTTTTTGAATGAAACTGAATTGAACTGACGTCTAAACACTTCCACTTTTAAGCCTTGAATGTTCCTACGTTTCCCATCATCCATTAGTCTGTGTCATACAGAAAAAAAAACAACCCAATTTAGTTGTTTTAACTTGAGTTTTCCTTTTGGAAAAGGACACTATTCTCATTCTCATCACTATAAGACGAGCTTTAGGGTTGATACTCTTCCCAACCCTCCTTTGTGCTTCCTTGTGGTTTCTGATGAAAACAAGGCGTAATTGATGCGAGCATGAAACCTGCGCCCAGGAGACGGCTTCGGTTTCAGGAGCTGCCGAGTGACAGAGAACCGAAACGAACACTGGAGATGTGGAGCAGTTTTTCCACTCCATGTTTGGGACCAACACATACAACAAGATTCTTTCTTCCCCAGGACCGTCCACAAGATGGCGCTAGGCAGTAGTGTCCAGCACCAGGCGGGAACGATGAAGAAAATGCTCTGTAAGTCATTTATTCCTAGGAAGGGGGAGGGATTTGGACTCCTTAGTTGGGTGGTTTTGGTTCTTTGGGTTTGTTTGGGTTTTTTTTTTCCATCAACAGCATGGGTTTCGATCAAATCTCTGATGCACTGATTGTTCCTCAAAAAACATGTCAGCGAAACCCTTCCCCTTCTGTCAGCTGCTGCACCGTTTTGAGTTTTTTTTCAGTGTGTGTTGAATGTGGGGATCATACAGGCCGGATCTACCGTACACCTGAGCCAGACGCCCACACGGCAGGGTGTTCCCATCCCATGATAGTTGTGGTTCCCTGCTAACACGTGGTGGTGGTTGCTGGTGGTTGGTGTTTCATTGAAAAAAAACAAGATCTTTAGGGTTGCATAGCTCCAACGTGTCATGCCTTGAGTGGAGCTGCGGTGAAACAAAAAGCAGGCAACACTTCCAGTGAACTTCTGAATAAGCAACTGTAAGCAGGAACCCCTCTCACGCTTCCTAAAATAGACCTGTGCACACGTGCCCAGCGTGATAAACCTATCAACCTAAAGTTAGTATTCCTCAAATGCACAATGAGACAGACGTTTCCCGAGAGACGCAGAGAGAGAGAGAGGGTTGCTGTGTGTACGTGCATGTGTGTGTGTGCCAGACTGCAGGCAGGGGGGATGGTAGGGGAGCTGGTAGACTGGAGTGCATTTGGTATTCAGCCGTGCCTAGTATTTATCTGTCTGCTGGCTGTCTAGTCTGGTCTGGCCTGTTAGTGGTGTCACCCTGCGTGCTCCCCAGGGGACTAAATTGACGCTCCAGACAGACTGTGTGTGTGTGTGTGTGTGTGTGTGTGTGTGTGTGTGTGTGTGTGTGTGTGTGTGTGTGTGTGTGTGTGTGTGTGTGTGTTGGTGGAGGTTGTGAGTGGATAGAGGTGGGTTACAAGAGTGGGAATCAATGCCTGTCTGAGTCTGTCTGCAGATGAGCACTCGTCTGGGGCTGCGTTTGCATGAGAGTGACCTCACATCGAGACATGTAGAAGAGGGGAAAGAAAAAAAAAAGCGCCTGGTTTTGCTCTTTTGGCTGACGACGGCGCGGCATCGTTTCAATTTGCTGCTCCAGTAATGTTGCGACAGCTGCCAGCCGTTTGTAAATTGCGTCAGGGTTACGCGTTCCGTTTTTATTCCGCTTCCAAAGGTGTCGGCCCCGCTCATGGAGGAATGTGGGACTCGCCAGGAGCTCCGTCAAGGAAAATGTTTTAGCATGATTGATATAGAGCTTGGCGAGTGATGCGCCGCCTAATGCAGAACATCTGCTGGAGATCTGCACCGTTCCTGTTTGCTTATGTTCCCTAGCACAGGCCTATTTCAGTTTATTGGCTTTGGTTCCTGGTGTATATATAAGGAAGTCCTATAGACAGTGCCCCCTCTGAGTGGGCATTTCTTATTTTGATTCCAAATATAAAGTATCCAGGATGTGGGTTTTTCTTCAAAATATCTTTCTGGAGCTGCAGCAAAAGGGGTTTATTTTGGTTTTTGAGACCCACTTCGCCGTTCTTTGTCGTCTGCACGCATAAAAAAGGCTAAATGTTGGATATGGAGACTATGAAGGGGAATGTTGTGTTGAACCCCGCCGGCCCCAGACGATTCTACCACCGGCCTCCTCTTAAACGTGTCTTTCATGGATATGGGATGGCCCCTCTGTATCATCTAAATGCCATTGCTTGCTCAGTCAATTATCTTTCAATACTACTTACATAAATGCCTACCACTTAAATGAGACATCTCTCAACAAGGCTCCCTGAAAGTATCTGCAAAGCCCTTGCTTACGGAGGCAAAAGAGAGATTTGTTTAAGATGGATTGAAATGCAGTTACAAATGCTGTGATCCACCAAGCAAAGAGCAAACTGTCTAGAAGGTCAGTAGACTCAATATATGCCTGTCTTTTTTTCTTTTCTTTAATTTTAGTGCTTTTTCCACTCAGTTCCCATCTAATAAAGACTGTAATACGATTATTTACCAGTTTTGCCAAAATGTCATATAGTGTAGGCAGCATTGTGCGCTGGGCTTGTTTTCCAAACAAAGTTTCAAGATGGCAGCACGCAGTAAACGGTGGTCAAGAGCAGAGACCATTTATTTAATAAATAGCTTGGAGGACCTGGAAATAATTAAAAGAACAGATGGAAACAGGAAACATAAAAATTGTGAGCTTTTCAAAGTTGTAGCAGCTAAGTTAGTTTTTCTTCCGGTAGTTTAACTTCCGGTCCGCCCCCTATCCAATCAGAACCTTCCCAACCCCCAGACCTGTAGAGGAATTGGAGAAAGCCGATCAAACGTGTTTTCCATGTAAACCTCAATTAGGAATTACTATTTCCATGTAAACTCGAAGGCAAATAGTTTAATTCTGAATTATTTAATTAGGAATAATTAATTCAGAATTAAAAAACATCATGTAACCGTGGCCACAGTCTACAGTATGCAAGAAAAACTTGAATGGTATGCTACTTCCAGTAAAATGTCAAGTGTGCAACCATGGGCTTTAAGAAAAAGTGGATGTAGCATTAAGTCACGTGACCCATTGGTTTCTGAAGAGTGGTTTTGAAGCTGATGGGAAAACTGTCTCCATATGTCAGGAAAAATCCAGCAGTGGCTCCCAGCTCCCTCAGCAGATCCCTGCTGGCAGACGTTTACAGCCGAATATTCCATTTCACATGTTGATTCGAAAGCAAAATCAAAATCACCGCTGCATTGAGCCAACACTGCGTTAGTACAAAACTAGTGATGGCTCTGCTAAGCGTGGTAGCATGACAACAACTCGACCTTACATCTTACATCTCATCACGCAATACACTCCTACAGCGTTGCTGTATGTTCATGACGTTGCTCTTGGCTGTCGGGGCTTTAAAGGCCAAATTATGTCCGACTGGCAAGTGCGGCCACAACAGAGACAAACTACTCTTAATGAAGCGCCGCTTGGAGAACCCGTTCCATACACGTTCAGTAGACTAGCACATGCAGAAAAAGACATGCTCTATGAATCCAGTCTGCACAGGAACAACGACACCCAGGCTACGCCTGCAGAGGGTCTGGTGCGTATCGTCTGCTGAGGACGTTAACGTCATGCATACTTATGACGCATATTAACATACCACATACAGTAACAGCCCAACTCTCTTGAGCTGAACCCCAAACCTCAAACACCACTTTCTTAAGGCTGAATTATGGTTCTGCGTTAAACCTACTCCGTAAGGTACGCGGCTACGTAGGAGTCTCTCCGTACTCTACGCCGTACGACGACGTGCACCTCCCAAAAAATGGAACTACGCGTCGAGGCGACGCAGACCCAACGCAGACCGAGAAGGCTGTGATTGGTTTGCTTGGTAGCAACACATTTCCAGTTCCGGTTCTCTCTCGGCCGCCATTGTTCACTGACCGGAAAAACCGGAAGCTAAACAAAGAATCAACTAGAGACGACGATAACAATAAAATTGTTGTAATTCAGCCACATTGGAGGGTTTTCGAGCAGGAATCGCCTTTTCTTTTCTTCGGAAAAGAACGCAACCCCCTAGTGCTCTGGGGGGGTACTGCACCGCGGCGAAATGGAAGGGTTCACGACGGCGTCAAGGCAACGGCGTAGGCTCTGCGTTGGTTTAACGCTGAACCTTAAATCAGGCTTTACTTGGTCTTCATTCTGTGTCTGAAAATCAGTCCAGACTGGGTTTGCTGAAGGAACAGGTCAAGTGTCCGGGAGCCCAAACATGGCCATGAAACCCTAGTTTGGGAAGCTGTTGGTGTAGAGTGCCATTCAGAGCCACTCACAGATTTGAGCAAACTAGTTTATTTATAGACAGCAGACAGGCCTGCACTAGTGTGTGCGTGTCTGTGTGTGCGTCTGTGTGTGTCTGTGTGTGTGTCTGTGTGTGCGTGTGTGTTGGGTAGGACGGTTTCATTTATGGTTACGTTTAAGGGCCAATGTGTTTGGGTGGCTGGGTTGTAGGTGGGGGTCTCGTCTCTCTGCTGGACATGTACTCCTGAACTACAAGGGGGGGCAGGAGGGGGTCACTTCAAGGTTAGCCCCTTCCAAGAACCACTGGCATTGGCTGCTGCGCGCCATAACAAGGGAGTGAAACCCGAAGCGCCTTCCCCAACCACCCTAAATAACACACCAGACCGACCAGTCCCCCCCTGCCCTCTCCCAATCTTCCCCCGCACCGCTCCTCTAGTCTACAGCCTTTGTGAGCTGCAACCCCAGCAGCCTGCTGGCTTTCTGAGCCGGGCCTGCGAGCAGTGAACGCAGCCCTGGTTTGGCATTACAGTTACTCTCAGCTGTAAATTGCAAGTTGGCTAATTAGGAGAATATTTTGTATTATATGTAGGGGGATTACATGCCAGGCTTCTCGGGAAATGTGCAGAGCCACAGGAAGTAATTTGAACTAAAGAGCAACAACAACATCAAACATATCACTTGGCTTGAATGAAAAAGAAATTAAAAAAAAAAAATATATATATATATATAAAATATATTTATATGTATATAAAATATATATATATATATATATATATATTTAAAAAATATATATATATAAATATATATATATATTTATATTTATATATATATATATATATATTTTTAATATATATATATATATATATATATATATATATATATATATATATATATATATATATATATATATATATATATATATATATAGTACACACACACATACACACGTGTGTGTGTGTTTGGGTGTGTGTTTTAACTGGATTATTTCCGTTCTCAAAAAAAGCACTGAACCGGATTTTAGATCTCAAATCTGCATCATTTCACAAAATGCAGTTGCCTTGGGGGGGTTTTTGCTCCTCATAAAACGTAAAGTCATACACAACAGTGAATCATTGAACTAAAAAAAACTTTTCCGATTCGTGTGTATAGACAGCAGGCTGGACTGTGTCGCATTTTGCTGTTTTTGATGTGATTTCCGTCTGATTTGGTGACAATGTCGACATGTCCGTGCAGCTCTTGAAGGCAGCATCCCTCACGGCCCCGCCCCCCGCCCGCCCGATCCAGGGCTGTGATTGGCCGCCTTGCCTGTCCGTCAGTGCGGGGGGCGGGGCCTGCGCCCCTGTGTCTGCGGCGCTCCGGCAGAGGGAGGACAGCTGCTCCGAGCGGCGGAGGGGAGAGTTATGCGTTAACGGACGGGGCTCATCCCTGCAAATACCTCTTTAATTCAACTTCACCGAGCCGCTCCGAACGACTGAATAATGGCGTGAGGGACGCAGACGCGTGAAGATTAAGCTGCGAACCTTGCAACCGGGAGTTAGTGTATAGCTGCCGCTGGCTGGAAGTTTGGCGTCGGCTCCTCCGGCCGGGCGGCCCCGGCTCTGGCTGTGGCTCTGGCTCTGCCCCCGGAGCGGTGTCCCGGTCCGCCCACACCCATGCACAACGACACGGCCTCTGGCGGCCCCGGCAACCCCAATGTCACCTGCTCCTGCAACTGCACCGCTTCCCAGCCACAGGGAATGGAGATATGTGAGTAACAACACCCCCCTCCCAGAGGGAGAGAGGGCTTTCTGACCTTAAAAACCTGCAAGACTTTACTGCTTAATCCGGGTTTCTGTGCAGCTGGTCCCGCCAGGGGCGCCTGCAGAACTGTTTCCTAGGGGGGGCCACATGGGGCCACTTCATTTCTTCGGGGGGACACCAAAACTAAAAGACATCATTACTGGACTTTATTTATTTATTTTGTCTGTTGCTCAGAAATACTTTTTTTTTACTTTTTAACTTGTCTGCATATGTATTAATGGTACCAACATACCATGTTGGTAAAAACATAAGGCATATATATATATATATATATATATATATATATATATATATATATATATATATATATATATGCATGCATTTTTAGTATATAATATAGATCATATATATATATTTTAATATATCATATATTTTCTAATACATATATATATTTTTGTGTGTATATCTTATATATATATATATATATATATATATATATGTGTGTGTGTGTGTGTATATGTATATGTATATATATATATATATATATATATATATATATATATATATATATATATATATATATATATATATTATGAGCAGCAAAACCCCCCAAGGCTATATATATATATATATATATAAAATATAGCCTACACACAAAAATATATATATGTATTAGAAAATATATGATATATTAAAAAATATATATATGATCTATATTATATACTAAAAATGCATGCACATATATATATATATTTATTATTATTATTCAGAAACTCAGAAATACTCAAACGCCTACTGATATGCATTTTGCCCAAATGATTTGGGATGAAACTCATAACTGGCGATAGAATCTATGTTACCGACAAGTGTTTTTTTTGTTGAGGCCAGTGGGGTGGCCAACACATTTGTAGGAGGGGCCATGGCCACCCCAGGCCCACCCCTGGTGGCGCCCCTGCTTGTCCCGTGTGGCCGCGGAAGGGAAACAAATGAGTAAATATTAATTCACCGCAGTCAACAGGGTTCCTACGGGGGCTTGAAATCCTTGAAAGTGCTTGAATTTCAATGTTGTGTTTTCAAGGCCTGAAAAGTGCTTGAATTTTAGTTTTAAGTGCTTGAAAGTGCTTGAAATCATAGCTCTGTGTCTTACACAAAATTGGGATCAGACTGTGTAGTTTAGTTATTACAAGGAGAAATAAAATCAGTAAGATGTAAGATCTTTGAAGCTCACACGACAGCCAGCAATATGGATAACGGACTCATCAGTATCATGAAGTATTTTAATAGTTTAGATTTTGATGCACTTCTGTGTGTATTTTGATGAGCTACTTTAATCTTTTGACACATGCTATTAGGACTTTATAGATTAACTATTCTCACTTCTGTGCAGTTAGATATACAGTACGTGCAAAAGTCTGTGGCACCTCTTGTCTTGTTTAAATCTGCATGAGATTTTTCCGTCTCTTTGGTAAGAGATGCTGACATAAGTTCACGGTGTTATCAGAGGTATTCATCGGGTTATTGTGGGTCATGAACATGCTCCCAAAATGAAAATCACATAATGTTGAGGACAAAAGGACTTGACTAGTGTGACCTCCCCCACAACCGAGCACGGATGTAACTCTTGTTAGGGAGGCTGTCTGGTAAACTGATGCTTGCTATGGCGTTTCTGTGAATGATTTGTGTCGGAAAGACGCTGGAAAATAAAGTTGGAATGCCCGAGACTTGTGCACAGTCTGTGCTCCTTCCTACCTGGCTGCACATGCGCTTGGAGATGAGGGAGATGACCACGGAGGGTTAAATACTTTGCCTGTCAGCGCAGACAGGAAACGCTGGAATGGTATGTTATGTCTGTGTGTGTGTCTGTGAGCAGAGAAGGGAGCAGGGAGAAGCCTTCACGGCCGTCAGGGCCGGCCCGTCCTGGGGCGGCTAGCCCGTCCTAGGGGGGGCCGGTGTTCTGCCAATCCTTTCTACCTGCCGAGAAATGCTACTTTGTGGTTCTGCGCATGCGCACAGTCGATTTTCAAAGTTTGCATCATTTCTTGCACGATGTAAATTTGATAATATGGAATGTTGAGTATTTTATCCTTTAAAAAAACACTACCCATGACATGACATGAGTTGCATTACACTTTGTGAACATTATACGATAAAGAGGAAAAAACAACAACAATTCTATGGCTTTATTTGATATTCATTCAGTCATTCGTCTTTATTTAACCAGGCATGTCATTAAGAACATATTCTTATTTACAATGACGGCCTGGCAAGTGACAAGGACCACTTGGGGGGAAAAGGAAGTGGTTTAGGGAGTAAAACACAGTAAAAGTGTAGCTCTACAAAGGTAGAAAACCATTACGTAGCATTTTTTGGCAAAGCAGCAGAAATTGGCAGAGCACCGGCCCATCCCGTCCTGGGGGGCCAGTCCCTTCTGGGGGGCCGCCTGCTTGATCCACTGCAGATGTTCCCCTCTACGGTCGAGGCAGGCGCATGCAGACACATTGCAGGCGCATGCAGACACATTGCAGGCGCATGCAGACACATTGCAGGCGCATGCAGACACATTGCAGGCGCATGCAGACACATTGCAGGCGCATGCAGACACATTGCAGGCGCATGCAGACACATTGCAGGCGCATGCAGACACATTGCAGGCGCATGCAGGCGCATGCAGGCGCATGCAGGCGCATGCAGGCACATGCAGGCGCATGCAGACACATTGCAGGCACATGCAGACACATTGCAGGCACATTGCAGGCACATTGCAGGCACATTGCAGGCGCATGCAGGCGCATTGCAGGCGCATTGCAGGCGCATTGCAGGCGCATTGCAGGCGCATTGCAGGCGCATTGCAGGCGCATTGCAGACGCTTGCAGACGCTTGCAGACACATTGCAGACACATTGCAGACGCATGCAGGCGCATTGCAGACGCATGCAGGCGCATTGCAGACACATGCAGGCGCATTGCAGGCGCATGCAGACACATTGCAGGCGCATGCAGACACATTGCAGGCGCATGCAGACACAGGGGTTGCAGAGCAGAGGACAGTGGCTCCGGGAGTGCGTGTGTGCAGCGTGGCTGAACTGCAGAGACAAAGACAAACAAACAGCAGACATGCAGGCAGGCGGGCGGGCGGGCAGCCTGAAACCCGGGCAGCCAGACGTGTAGCGACAGAGACGTAAACAGAGACGCGGCCAGACACCTCCGATGTCAGAGAGGCTAATGTATAGACGGGCTTGACACGCAGACACGCCGGCCGAGCTGCAGGCGTGCCGAGGGACGGACGGACAGAATTACCGTGATGTGTAATTTCCACTGGGGCCCAGGCCAGAGCCGGGCAACGTGAGGTGAAGGCAGGATATTAGATTTACATCTGGCAGCAGAGAGGAGTTGTGCTGACGCCACATTGTAACCAAGAAGAGAGAGTGTGTGTGTCTGTGTGTGTGTGTCTGGCAGACAAACTGGTGTTCCACTCCTCCATGGCACCAAGGTACCGCCGGCCAGGAAACATATCCTTCATCCGAAGCGAGCTGGTGCACACTTACACTCTGACACAGCAGAAAGCTTAATTAGTTAATCTGCAAAAAAAAAAGAGAAGTCAGATGATTGCGTTAACAGACACTTGCCAAGTATTTCACAGCAGAGCAAACTGTGGAGTATTTCTGGTTACACATGTGTGCGTACTTTAAATAAATGCCGCCCTGGTATTTTTATTGCATTACTTTCCAAACGTCTCGCTATCTGGAGGGAGCTTCATTCACAAGTAGCGCGGAATAGCCGCGTCGCACTGTAGTGGCCGTCTGGGTTTGAAAGGGGCTCTTGTTTGTCGGCCGTGTTGTCATGCAGACTCGGCAAAGCTGAATAATGCAGCTCATGCTTTGATGATTTATCTGGCTGAAGAAAAGAGCTACAGTCGGCCTTCTCTCTTTTTTCTCTCCTTTTTTTTCCCTTTAAAGCAGGGCAGGCTGTCTCGCTGGTGTGTTTCCTCTTTTATTCAGGGCGAGCAGGGAAATTGAAAGGGACTGCGAACACAGAAGGATCACAGCACAAACGGTTGTGTGTCACGGCCGGGAACCGAACCTCAGCCTACACGTTGGGTTTCTCTTGCGCTCTCTGAACGGCAGAGACACTTTAACGAGTGTTGTTCTCTCGCTTTAGCTCGTACTGTAGGTGTGGTGTTGTGAAGTCCTGGCACTGACAGAGCTGGATGTGCACAGTTTTAGCTGGAAGTTGCACAGCCGTCTGACGTGACGGGCGACGCCGAGAACCTTTTTCAAAGCTGTTAACTCCTCTCATGGTCGCAGTGTTTTGCTAAAGTACCGTCCCTGCAGGATCCTGCTACAGGCGCGTGCCGCTCCAACATTTTCCATTCTGGAGGCATTTAATTTAGCATCGACTCTTAACTGCAATCATTCCCGTCCCCGAAGCCCTGCGGGGATGTTGTTATGTGCCAACCGGGTGAGGTCATCTCACTTGAACTAAATACAAATTCCCCTTTGTCTGAATGAAGACACGGGTAGCAGCGCAAGGGGTGCGTTGTGTAACGTGAAGTGTGTGAGATTCCTCGAAGAAGCAAGCGTGGGTCGACATTCAGGACGGTTGAATGAAAGCGTGAGATTAACGCTGCGCTTCGGCTGTGGCCCACAGAAATGTGGGGTGTCTGTGGTGAAGGATTCAGTTGGCATGTTGTCTTGACGTTAGACTTTTGGCGCTTTTCCACTAGAACCTACTCAGCTCTACTCATTTCAACTCGGCCTGGTTTCTTTTCCACTACAATTCAGCACCTGGAACAGAAGTAGGAGGTTGGAGCGAAGCTGCTGTGAAGAGACAGAGCTCCTGGTAGATCTGGTCGTTCCTTATCGCCCGTCTAGATCTTTTTAATTCTCTTTGTTTATGAACATCTGCACCTCAGAGTTGGATCACCAAACAGACTTTTGCCGCCGTTGCTGGTTGAATAAAATGACCAAGAAGCCGCGAGTCGCTCTCTCCCTGATTTCCTCCTCCTGACTCAGACGTCTGACTCCCAACCTAGAGATGCAGCGATCGATCGGCAACCGATCAGTATCGGCCCGATAATGCCCCTATCGGTTTTGATCGGAAAATAATAGTTCAAAGTGGGCCGATCAGATGACGTTTACAACAACAAACTGCCACAGGAAAGCTGAAGCTAGTGAGCTACACTTACTCTTTGTAAGCTGAGTCTAAGTCGTCTCTAAGAGTCTCTAGAGTGAAATATTGCACATTGCTTCAGCCTGAAATAAAACAGACAATTCTAGACAATATACCTAATAATACAATGTCAGTGTTGTGTACATGAGACAACACTATTGATGAATTATGGATTTCAATCGGTGATCGGCAACATCGGGATTAGCAGATACTGATTTTGGTGATCGGCCCTCAAAATCCTGATCGGTGCATCTCTATCACAACCCCCCGACCAATCGGTGGCCTGTAGTGTGATGATGTCAGATACAGCCGACTCAGCCGCTTAGAACCTCGGCAGAATAGTTACAGAAAAGTATCTACTCGGCACGTTAGAACCCTAGTCGGAAAGCGCAAATCCGAGGCGAGTGGAGTCGGGCTGAGTACAGTAGGTACTAGTGGAAAAGAGCCATTAGTAACTTGTCATCCCAGGTCCAGACGGCAGCGTGTCTGCGTCTGGGAAGGTAGCCGGTGTGTCAGACTAGGCGATTACAGTGTTTGCTGAGAGGCATGGCAGGCTTCACGTTGATCCTTGACCATTCATAACTCACTTGAACACACGGCCTCCCGGAAAGCAGAACAAAGCCCCTGGAGAGGTGTGTAGCACGCAGGCCGTGCTGTGTTTGGACAAGCGTCTATCCATGGGCTGGAACAAGAGCACTGCTTTGAGTGTCTGTCCTTAAACCCGTTCTTCCACTTCATCATGTCGTGGGTTAAATCTCTGTCACGTCTGTGGCGTGACGGCAGCACAACGGTCAACATCAGGTGTGTTTCATATGGGGATAAGAGCTTCTGTTTTGTCGTGCCAGACTCACATTTTCACTCCACACGACCCTCCCAGCACCTCAGTTTCTGATGATATGAATGTGTGTGCTGCATCAGATAGCACAACCTGTGATTGTCCGGATTCTTAGTCCCAAGTACCATCTTCGGATCAGCCTGATCGTTTCTGATATCAACAGTAAGACTTCGTAAGGCGTCAGGAACAGCATCACAATGCTGCGTCACGAGGGGAAAAGAATCACCTTGTGTTTTAAAAAAAAACAAGACATTAGTTAGCTTCAATTTATTGTCCTTTCGGAAATTATTTTTGCATCTGTGGCAGTCAGAATTACGGAAGAGTATTAGGGCCATGCTGGAGAAAAAAGAGGGGAAGATTTTTTTTTATTGTGCACTTAGAGAAAAAAGTCTAAATGTCGAGAAAAAAGTCTAAATGTTGAGAAAAAAGTCGAAATATCGAGATTAATGTTGAAGTGCAATTTTGAGAAAAAAGTCGAAATGTTGAGGAAAAAAGTCGTTTATTCTCATTGTTTATACTCATTATTCAACATTATTCTTGAAATTGTATTTCAACATTCTCGACATTTTGATTTTTTTCTCGACATTTCGACTTTTTCTCGAAATTGAATTTCAACATTAATCTCAACATTTCGACATTTTTCTCGAAGTGCAGAATAAAGAAAAAATCTTCCTCCTCTAAAATAATACTCTTCCGTACAGAATACATGGTCAAAAAAAAACAAAAAAAACAGAACAACAAATACAAGACAATTCGACATAGAACAATTAAGTGCAGTATAGTACAACACTTTACAATAACATAACTTAACACAATGATCCTAAAGTGCTTCACACCAAACCTTGTGGATTATGAAATGAATAATGCATCTATAATTTATTTAGCAGAGTTAAACCAGAGGGTATAAAAGATCTTTGGGCCCGGGATCTTTTATAAAACATGCATCTCTGGTTGTTTTTGGCTTTGGTGCACACATATGTGCGTGCGTGCACCTGCGTCTGGACAGTGGCGTCTGTGACGTGAGCGGCGGCACTCTTTGTGTCTCCAGACTTAGTCTGGAGCAGAGACCAGTCGGCCAGACGGATGAAAGCTGCCTGAGCTGTAATCCTGCGTATGAGTGGTGTTAGTGTGGAGGTGGCGGCAGGGTCATCAGTCAGCCGCCTGGGGCCGGGCACCCGGGCAGCACTCCGACACATCCACTGAGATGTTCACGTACACGCTCACAACATTTACACATGGATGTATGTCCTGACGCCGGCAGACAGGCCCTCTTACACTCGGACAATATTGACCTTGCAGTCTGTAGCCAAATAACCAGTCCGGCCTCTTTCTGGGTTCTTTATTTATTTATCCTTTGCTTCTTTTAAGATTCATTTGTTACGTGGTTTTTTGAGTTTATTTATTTAAACAATGTTGTGTTATTATTAATAATTCCTAATTAAATAGCCTTTGTCAAAAGAAAGAAGGCTGTGGGGGGTCTGTGACCCGCTTCCCTTCCCCGGTAGGATTTGCCTTTTAAGCGCGTTGAGTCTGGATCCCAGCATGAGCATTTAGCATGTTGTGGTTACACGGTGCAGGAACTTTAAATAATAATAGTCGCCGTGCAACGTATTGCACTCAAACAGTCACCTCAGTTGATCTGAGCCCTCTTCCAGGGATGCAACCGTTCTCGGAGGACGAGAGGAAAGGAAACGGGGATGGACGACAACAATGAATAATGTCTCAGCAGATCAGTGAAGGCTGGTCTGCAGACGTGTGTACAGAAGACAATGATTGAATCCATTGAAATGAGTTGGAAGCAAAGAGCCGGGGCGTCAGTGATCACCAGTGGTTAAGCAGCAGTAGACAGGAGAGTTTCCTCAAGGCCGTCCTCCGCCCGGCAGGTACAGGACCGGCACCACGTTTAGGTGGTTTGGTGGTTCTCTCTGGATGAGAGGGACTAGGCAAGTTTATTTGTATAGCACAATTCAACGCAAGGTAATTCAAAGTGCTTTACATCAACATTAAAAGTAAAAAAGTAAGGGCAGTAGAGTACAGCAGGTAAACATCTCATTCTTATAATGGCAAGAAATACGTTTCTATACGGTCAAAACGTACAAAGACCGGGTCAAATACAGTATTACAAAAGTAATCTGCCGATTTGTGCAGTGAGTCAAACCAATTTGACAATTCTACATCACAATGCCTGCATTCAGGGTGAAGGGTGATACCATGTGTTGTTATTAATCTGAGGTAATATTAACAGCAGCTATGTTTGTGGTGACGTTCTACCTGTTTATTATTACTCTGCCAGAAAATAAGAGCCATTTCTTCAGAACTTACAGTAATGAATCTGGACAATGAAGCAAATATGTTGGTTGGTCACAGAAAAAAGAACAGTGACGTTTCAAAAAGGTGTGAAGAGTGACCATACGAGTTCTGTTATCCCTCAAACAGAGTCAAAACACAAGAAGAAGAGTGGATGTACGGAAACTCAAATCCAAACTGACATGAGGTGGATTTCGTTGACGGTTTTTTGCAAAACAAAAGCGAAACTTTGAATTTGGGACAAAGCTACTGCTAAAAAGGCTCGGCGTTTCCATGGTGTTTTTCTTTTTATGAGTGCAACTCTCCCAGTTCTCAATTCGTACGGTGAATTAAACCAATTTGACAATTTGACTAGCAGCGGGAAGTCTTCATGTGTGCACTTTAATGTCGGTCGGGACTTGATAACCAGCTCTGGATCCAGGTGGCAGCCCCGTCCTGCAGCTCTGAGCAGTTTAGTGAAGGAGTGGGACTAAAGAGACGCGTGAACGCGAGAGGGGAAGAAGACGTGAGATATTCGGTTCAGCACAAATGCATGTGAACGTTGGCTAGCGTTAATTTGGCGGTATTGGAAGGCCACCTGCTGTGTTGCTTAACACGTGAGATGAATGGGTTTTGTGTCTGCGAGCAGTACTACTTGGGTTTCTTTTGCAATCACTGCTCCTATAATTACTTTCACAGGGAGTTTGTGCACTCTGCAAGTGTCCCTGAATGGAGGCCTGTATAGTCTGCCGCCTCTCACGCGCTGGCTGTAGCCTTGAACGGCACAGCTCAAGTTCCACCAAGAAGGAGTTGCTTGTTTTATGTTATGGGGTGGTGGCGAAGGGTCCCCCAGAGCCGGTTTTACGCCTCACATTTGACCTGCACTTGCACTCGGCCTGCGTAGCTTTAGCTCGCATCCTGGTGTGGAGACACTGTAAACCTTCCCGGATCGTAGGGACGTGGAGGGAAAGTGCAGTTTGAACCACTGGCTTTAGGGTCAATGACGTGACGCCTATATTTTCTGAAAAACTGATTTTTTTTTTCAATTCAAAAAAGGTTTAAATGGATAAAAAAATACCATATACAGGACTGTCTCAGAAAATTAGAATATTGTGATAAAGTCCTTTATTTTCTGTAATGCAAAAATGTCATACATTCTGGATTCATTACAAATCAACTGAAATATTGCAAGCCTTTTATTATTTTAATATTGCTGATCATGGCTTACAGCTTAAGAAAACTATCTCTATCTAAAACTAAAATCCTATCTCAAAAAACTAGAATATTCTGGGAATCTTAATCTTAAACTGTAAACCATAATCAGCAATATTAAAATAATAAAAGTCTTGCAATATTTCAGTTGATTTGTAATGAATCCAGAATGTATGACATTTTAGTTTTTTAATTGCATTACAGAAAATAAAGAACTATCACAATATTCTAATTTTCTGTGACAGTCTTGTATATGACCTACCTGTCCCACATATGGACTCACTTGAATTTTACAAAAAATACTAGTTATTTGGGATTTTGTTGTTGTTTTAAGCGTCAAAATGTCATGTGGTGACTTTTTTTGAAATAAATGTTTTTAAATCAATCTTCTGCCCTATCTGGCAGGATTTCCGAAATGTCTTGTAGTGTATAAGATTGCAACACATTTGTATTTATATTTCCATCATAATATACAAACAAAGTTTGACTGATGTCCATTTTATGAAATATCATGTGGTGCGACCATTAAAAACACAACCATTTTTGTATAATACTGAAAACTTGTAAATAAAAAGATGTCAAAATGTTAAGGAAATTAATTTATTTTAATATGAATCATGGTTGCACCACATGACCTTTTTTAAGGATAGTGCCAATTCATCTTGACAAAAAACTCTGAAATCTCTTAATTTAAAATGTATTTATGTGTACACAACATTCTTAATGTTTGAACTACTGCAATAGATTATTTTAAAATGGACCTGTTGAAAATCCTTATTGGTCATTGACCCTTTACCATGGGTGTGGGTCTAAATGTGAGGCATTATCTAAGTTAGTCGTCTGCTCTGCAGCTTCTCACCGCTCCTCGTCTCCGTGCTCCTAGCTGCCTCCAGAAATGAACTTCTGGGGGTTTGAACAATGCTGCGTCTCAATCCGTCTGTAATTACCCGCTTGGTAAACTTCCAGCAGGAAGGTAGTTAAATATGAGAGGAAGGGCCCAGCCAACTTTTCCACACATTTGGTCGGCGTGGAAATCAAAAGGCTTTGTGGCGTGCAGCGACTCTGGAGAGGTTGCTCAACTTTTTCTTTTCTTGTAAAGTGGCAGAAACTAACTTTTGCCGTTTGTGGCCCAGATGGATCCCCTTTATTTGTGAACAGTGTTGAAGGTTTATTCTCGCTTAGTCTCTTCCTGGGTCGTGTTCTGGTTTTCTCTTTTTTTCTCTCTTTTCTCATTACTTTCTGGAGTCTCTTGGATGAAAAACACAACATCAAATATCCTTTGTGCCGGCTTTAAATACAAAAATAAAATTCTGTCAAAAAGATATTGCACTTCTTCGGGTTTAAGAAGTTTTGTAGATATTTAGTAAACTTAACGTGACAGTGACACCCGAGGATGAATAGTTCTGGTCAGGTGCATGTTTTAGTCCTCTCATCACATCTTTGACTGCTCGAGTTAAATGAATGAATAATGTGTGTTTTGATCAGAAACACTGAATTAAAGTCCATTCTATTCATTTTAAAATACTGTTCCAAGACAGAAACAGAAATGGTGAAAGCATAGAAATGTGGATTAAACTTTTATCTTCACAGGCTTTCACCGAACAAGATATTAATTTGTTTGGAGAATCACTACGGACCGAGTCTGTCTGTGTACCTACTATTAGGCCTGGGCGATAAACCGTTGGTTTAGAGCAGAATGAGACCACTGCTGTCAATAATAATAATAATAATAATGATAATGATAATGAATACAGCACAAAGACAAATTATTTATTATATCATGAATATTGTGAATAGACAATGGCCACTACAGTGTTTTTCTTTGTTATAGAATAAATAAAACGGTCTATTTGATATAGTCAAATCTGTTCCTTCTGAAGAAGCTGGGTCAATGGGGATTCACACGGGGTTTAACCCTTGTGCTGTCTTTGGGTCAAGGGAGGGTGAAGGGAGAATAGATGGAATGAAGGAAGGAAGTAGGGAAGGGAGAAAAGATGGAAGGGAGGGAGAAAGGAAAGAAGAACGGAAGTAGGAAAGAAGAACGGAAGTAGGAAAGAAGGAAGGAAGGGAGAAAAGGGAGTGGGGAAGGGAGAAAGGAGGAAAGAAGGAATGAAGTACGAAAGGGAGTAAGGGAGGGGGGAAAGAAGGGAGAAAAGATGGAAGGAAGGGAGAAAGGAAGGAAGTAGGAAAGGGAGTAAGGAAGGGAGAAAAGATGGAAGGGAGGAAGGAAGGAATGGAGAAAAGGAAAGAAAGAATGGAGGGAAGAAGGAAGGAATGGAGAAAATAAGGAAAGAAGGAAGGAAAAGCAAAGAAGGTAATAAAGGAATGAATGACGAGCCCTAGCTTCTCTGTGTTTGGGCTGGTTGTGTGTCTTTGTCTGCACCTCTCATCCCTGTCCAGGACCTGGATTATCATCATGTTAATATGTTTCTACAGAACAACAAGTTTTCTCTTCTGATTGACTTAATTTCTGCCCTTAAATCTTCTGGAGTGCTGATACTTAGTTTGATTCTAAATCCGTCGATCTTATCAGCCAGCCGGCGGCTGGGCCGAGACGCTGACGACGCTCTCGTAGTCACAACACAGTGGAAAATGCAACGTGGCCCGCAGTGACTGAGCAGGTTAAAGGCGGGCAGCGGCTTCCAAAGTCCAACGCGTGTAAAAAGTTGAGTCTTGGTGACCCTTCCCTCTCCTTCCCGGTGCTCCGGCCCCAGCAGCCTCGTCACTGCTGCTGAGACTTCCTTTGTGTCTAGTTTCTGCACCCCCACCACACACACACACACACACACACACACACACACACACACACCAGACTTCCACCCTTAGTTCTCCAGATGCCCTTGGGACGAGGGCAGATTTGTAGTCCCAGTATGTTTGAAGACAGGCCATCCGTCAAGCATGTGTGCGGTGCTGATGGTTGTGGGGGTGGGCTGGCAGTCTGGCGTCTCGGTCCGCATCTATTTACACCCCGTTGGACGGTCTGAGGTGTTTAAGGGCTCCTGTCTCATGACTCTGTCTGCGGACGTGGATGGACACGTTACAGTCAGCGAGACGTTGCACTCCAGGCACAACGGCAGACGCCGCAAAACCTGTTTTTTCTCTTCATGTCAATTTGTTTTTCCCAACATGCGGACAAATGGGATAGCTGGCATGTTTATTGCCATTTGTGAACCTCCATGCTTTCAAACCATAAATGGCGTGTCGGATCTTATCACACAGAGAAAAAGCTCTGAGATGCTGTGCCGCACACCTTTTTGTAAGAATTTGGTTCATCTGTTTGTTTTAGGGCTGAAACGATTCCTCGAATAATTCGATTACAAAAAATGATCGAGGAATTCTCTCTGCCTCGAGGAATCGTTTAATTTTGCTGCTCAAAGCATCGTATTTTGCCCGGACTACATTTAATGCGGTACAACGCGCTGACACCGCACACGTAAAGGAAAAAGAAAGAGGCGGCGGATATGTTTGGTTTTTGTAACATGCCATGCTCAGGCATATATATATATATATATATATATATATATATATATATGTGTGCTCAGGCAGTCTGCAATGGCCCAGACGGAGACACATTTAGTTCAGTGCTTAACTTTTATTTTCAATCCACACTATATTCTTCTGGTCCGTTCTCCTATATGTTCCCCCTCTAACCCGGTACATACATAGGTTCCTCTAAACATCTGTTCCCGCTACAGTTTTAACTAAAAGAAAAGGCAGAAAATGTCAGAAAAATATAAACGTAATAAAGCTAACTGGGTAGTTTTCAATTTTAGCTCTGTAGTCATTGATGGATAAAACAAGCAGCACCGGTGTCTAATGTGCTCCAATACAGCAGGGCTCAGAATTATATTTTGAACACTGCCAAAACTCAAAATCTTATACTTTAACTTAAAACTTAACTAGAATTTAAAATTAGCTTGACACAAATGAAAGTTCAATTGAAACACGTGGGAAAAACAGCTAACCTTTTAAGTATTGTGTGTTATCAGGCGTAATGGCATTTTTAGGTTAGAAATGAGAACATTTCTTGGTAAGATCCTTAGTTTTTTGAGTGAAGGCAGTGAATTTGGTTCAGGGGTTTTAAATGCACAGCCATGAACCTACTGTATTATATAATTTAGTCTTAGTAATGTCTATTAACATCTAATATCTTATGTATATTTATAATTGCTCTTTAACTAAACAAAAATATGTTTTATCCGATTACTCGATTAATGGATGGAATTTTCAGTAGAATACTGGATTACTAAAATATTCGATATCTGCAGCCCTAGTTTGTTTCATGTGAACGGGAACACCCAGACAGGGTAAATGCTGACGCGTCTCCTTACAGGGTTAGTGGGGGGTTCTTGAACCGTGGAGGAGCTTGAACGGCAGGGTTTCCGTAGGGGTGGATTCGGTGCCTCCGTGACCACGTCAGTACAAGGACTTGAGTGCTTTAGGCAGCATTTAAAAGTCCTTCTGCAGGATCAATAGCCGTGCTCACTTATTTTTGTTCCTCATACAAAGGTAATCTTTTGCATGAGTCCGTGACATTTGCGTAATCTGTACCAGTGGTTTGGACTCTGACAGATCATCTGATCATACATTTGCAGTGTTGTACCTCAGACTGAGAAATGAAGAGGAGCAGAGCTGCGTGATGGTAATAGAGGGAATGTGCATGACGTCACAGATGCGGTCTGGAATGCTTCTAGGAAAGGTCCCCACACTTTCTGGAACTTATTTGATTGCTGAAGCGAGTATCTAATTTTCTCCAGGCTTAAGCACGACATGATGTCTTCCAGTCATCGTGCACAAGTAGGAGGGAAGGGATCCTTCCACCTGAATAGAGGGAATGCGCATGACGTCACAGATGCGACTTCACAGACTTCTCACCACTGGTTCTTGGTAACTGTACCAAATATTAATGTCCATGGACCACTGGTTCTTGGTAACTGTACCAAATATTAATGTCCATGGATCACTGGTTCTTGGTAACTGTACCAAATATTAATGTCCATGGACCACTGGTTCTTGGGGTAACTGTACGGGTCACTGTCAAGTCCAACTGCCTTTAATTTAAGCTGATAATCGGCTGTTATCCCATCTTCTCCACTAGTTGCAGCCAGTTTTGCTGATGTTTTGCCACTCAGTGTGAGTAAGTGGGCGTGGTCCAGTGGGAAAGTGACGTCAATGCATACCCTCTATTATCACTGAAGCAGTGCCTCGTGTATTTAAAACTATCCCTTGTAAGAGGTGGGGGCACACTGGGCACCTCACCTGTCCATCACAATCTCCACAATGACACATGTAGGGTGAAAAACTGCTATCGTCTTAAGAGGTAGCTTGTGGACTTGAATGTCCTCAAGCAAATGCTCTGCACTTCTGCCGTGCCCCTGTAACCTCTTTTAGGGACAACAAGGCACTTGAATTTATTTTCTTTTTGGTCCCACTCAGACGCCTCTTTATGTAAATATTTGCTCTGTTTACAGTCGTGCTTTGTTTCTGCAGTCATACCCCTTAATTGGGGGGTTTGGTTGTGGTCAGCTTGCCCTGCAGACGTGCATCTCTTCCATGGACCACAGCTCCCTGATCTTGGTGTCCAGTAGGGATGGCCGGTATGGACTAAAACATGCCCGTTGGGTCAAAGTAACACCAGTTTTCTCTGAACCTGTGCTTGTTTTGAGATTGGCCGTCAGAATGGAGTAGTGGTTCCACGTTGGTCTCTGAGTGTCTGTGCGGTGTTCGGTCCTTGTTTTCTGTAATGAGACGGATCCGTTCAGCGAGGTGATATTTGTGTTCGACGACACTGATGTGTGAATGAGCTCCGACTGTGACTACAGTAAGTTGTTGATGTTTACCTGCCTGAACTCACACGCTGTTGTGTGCGGTGATTGACAGGAGGAAGCATAGTCGCCCGAAACCTACCAGGGCTTTTCTCAGTGCTCACTTCTGCTTTCATAAGAGCTGCAGGAGAAACGTAGGAAGAGAACGTGGCCACATTGTGTAATTATTGTGGTTATCAAAACAGGAACATTAACTGCAGAATCTATACAGCCGTGGGAATTACTATCTCGGTGTTAGAATAGGTCTGGCGTTTTCTGTTTTTCTGTTTGAGGCTTCAGACACAACTGGAACACAGCAGTTTGATGAAGGTCTCCGCTGATTCAGCTTTGCTTTGCTTTGACACCATGACAGGCCAGTCTGAAGCTCCTCGTCTCTGATCTACGAAACGCTGCTAACCTGTACCAGATCAGTTTAACCGTTGCTACCGTAGCTCCTAGTTTAGCCTGTCAAAGGGGGGTCAATCCACAGCCTGTGCCAGCTCGGCCTCTGGCTGCTCCCCAACAGGGCCCTGCTCTGGATCTGACCTTATCACAGGAAATTACAAGGATTACAGCACAGACAGAGAAACAGAGGAGAGAGGCAGCGAGACAGCAGAGAGAGAAAGTAGCTTTGGGTTTTAAAAACATAAATGGACCAGGAAAAAAAAACCCAGAACAAAATGGTATTTTCCTCTACAGGACTGTCTCAGAAAATTAGAATATTGTGATTTTCTGTAATGCAATTACAAAAACAAAAATAACATACATTCTTGATTCATTACAAATCAACTGAAATATTGCAAGACTGTTATTATTTTAATATTGCTGATCATGGCTTACAGTTTAAGAAACTCAAATATCCTATCTCAAAAAATTTGAATATTCTGGGAATCTTAATCTTAAACTGTAAACCATAATCAGCAATATTAAAATAATAAAAGGCTTGCAATATTTCAGTTGATTTGTAATGAATCCAGAATGTATGACATTTTTGTTTTTTTAATTGCATTACAGAAAATAAAGAATTTTATCACAATATTCTAATTTTCTGAGACAGTCCTGTATAATCAGATCACACAGTAGGTGCTAGATGCACGTACCGTAATAAAGAGGCACGAAGAAATAAATTCACTCCTCCAAACCTCTAAGTTAGCTGTCTGTTGCATATTTATTATATCTATTAATGTTAACTTGGTTTAACCTTTCAGTTAATGGTAAAGTGGTGCAGGAGATGTGTAGAAGAGGAAGCCTCTCATCCTCCTCTCTGCATGAGGGATTGGGTGGGTCTGATTCTCCGTCCTGCTCCATCCCCGTCCAGACTGTGTCTGGTACCTAACCCCCCCTCCACCCTCGTCTCTCCCTTCTCCCTCCACCTCCTTCCCCTCGGCAGCCACCAGCTGACCTCAATCAGGCACAGGACCTTCTCTATTGTCTGGCTGGGGGGGGCAGTCCTGCGCAGACACACACACAAACACACACTCAGACAGGGGTCAGAGAGCGGTAGGGACTGTCTGGCCCGGCCTCCCCTGCCTCTCTGACTCCCAACCCCCAACCATAACCAGCACTGCTCTCTGTCTCTCTCCTCGTCCTCTCCTCCCTCTCCTCACCAGAGCTCCCACATGCGTCTGACGTATGCAGTGTTTGGGATCGGCAGTAGGGCTGGGGATTGATTCAAATGTCAAGAATCGATTTGATTCCGATTCTTAAGATTCAGCATCGATTATCAAGATTTGATCTGATTCGAAATCGATTTGGGTTAGTGTTATTAAAACAGTTTTTTGAGCTATTATAGTATTATATTGAGATTCAACAGCAAGTATTGGCAGCTAATGATGCTGTAAGGGCCAATCACCTCCCAGAATGCTGATAGAACTGCTTTCAGAAACATTGTGGGGCAGAATTATCAAACAGATCCAGGGCAGGATGTATGAAATCGGTTTTATTTTTTCCATTTTCTGTCTTTTTCGGGTTTTTAATTTTTGAGAATTTGGTTTTAGGCATTTTATGCAAATGTAACCCCAAGACAGTATATAAAGTAATGAAATGTAGACAATTTATGCAATTATAACTGAAAACTTTAACGTTTTCATACTTTTAAACATATTTAAAAGGCAAAAACATTGTTGCCAACAAAACATCCTTTTTTGGGCATAAGCATAAAAATACCAAAAGTTGTAATGTAATGTTGAAAAAAAAAAAATTGATCTTTTGACATACGAATCGATTTTTAGGAATTAATGAGAATCAATTTAGAATCGGAAAATCGATTTTTTTTTTTTTTTCTTTTTTTTTTTTTCATCACAGGCCTAAATGTTTACTGCATCAGTAAAGATATTAATCAAGTTGAATTCAATATTGTCTAATTGTTTGATTTCTTTATTGAAGTAGTCTCTGACCTGGAAATATCTGAACATATCTCTTCCAAGTCTGTATTTATTTGAGATGTAGGTAAAAGACTGTAATCCTCATCAGGTATAGTTGGTGTCATGTTGGGGCCGTTGGGGTGTTTGTTAGTAAAGTAGTTTCTGCAGGTGGATGAGAGGTCAGGGAGGGTTACAGGATACAGGATATACTGCAGACAGCATGCTGTCTCGTTTCCTTTGCTGCAATAAAAATAATTTTAGCTTCTTGCAAAAATCCGAGCACGTTGACTGACACAGTGGACTTTTTTTTTTTTTTTTTTTCCATTTGAGCTCTTTTCAAACAGGAAGATGATGTGGAAATAGTAAGTTGATGTTCACACTTCAACTGGTTGTCATGGAAATAACAGATGACTGTCTGAGTAGCTGCAGCCTGCAGTATTGGGCCGTTTGTGCTCACACACCTCATTTTCCACCCTGATTACTAAGCGCTTTTCTGTTTAGGGGATTATATAGTTTAAGTTTGGACAAATCGCAGGTATCGATGAAGACGGTTCGTGTCAGTGTTCCATCTTTCTGGAAGCTGGTCTCCCGGCCCACATGGGTGATAGTGATGGGGGGCTCCTGCTTTGGGCTTCATGGAGATCCTGCGTGTAAATTATTAATATAGGTCATAGTCGCAGCATCCGGCTTGGCCCGGCCCCGTGTCGTCCCGGCGCTGTCGCAGCGCACGGCCCTCGCTTATCCCCGCTCACCCACAGTCCGCCCCATCTGTCGGCCAGATTAAAACAGCAGATCCAGGGCTCCAGACTGAGACCATTTAGCTGCATTTTGCAACCATTTTTCAGGATGGTGCAACTTTACAATTATGGCGCTTTTCCACTAGTACCTATTCAGCCCGGCTTGACTCCACTCGGTTTGGTTCTTTTCCACCAGGGGTCTAACGTGCCGAGTAGATACTTTTCTGTATCTATTCTGCAGAGGTTCTAAGCTGCTGAGTCGGCTGTATCTGACATCATCACACTACAGGCCACCGATTGGTCGGGGGGTTGGAGTCAGACGTCTGAGTCAGGAGGAGGAAATCAGAGAAAGAGATGGAGGTGGACTAAGTTCAAGCAAACTCCTCAACCATCACTAGGATAACCATCATACACTATTTAGAAAGTAGAAATATGTATACTTGAGATTGTTTCTCAGTACTCACCAGCCACTTTAGGGGATCTGTTTTTGTGTTTTCTCTGTGGACTTTACCTTTTGTAAATTTTAAAAGAAATGTAACATGACTCTGACGGCTTATTGTTCATTTTATTCAACCAGCAACGGCAGCAAAAGTCTGTTTCATGATCCAACTCTGAGGTGCAGATGTTCATAAACCTGGTGCTGAGGAGAGAAATAAAAAGGGATCTAGACGGTGATAAGGAACGACCAGATCTACCAGGAGCTCTGTCTCTTCATAGCTGCTCACAGATCCAGCTGACTTTTCAGCAGACAAAGAAATTTTTTTTAAAAAGCGTTGCCGCTTGAAGCTTCTTTCACTCTCATTTCTTAACTTGGTATCAAACACAAGCCACAGACCCAGCAGCACATCTATTATCTCCTTCAGGTTCTACATCTTAGTGTTGTTGTCTTCTTTGTTTAGATACACAATCAAATACGTCACAGCAGCTTCACTCCAACCTCCTACTTCTGATCTGGGTAAGAAACGAGGGCAAGTCGAGTCGAGCTGAGTAGGTACTAGTGTAAAAGCACGACACGATACTGTGACTAACGTGCTGGAGAGCTCCTCTGTACTCCATCAGCTCCTGAGCTGTGCGTTTCAAGGATCCCAGGAAGTTCTGCTTGGTGGTCCACGGGCAGCAACAGGTCCTAACGCCGGGACACGGACGGCTTTATTCAGTCCACGCAGACCAAAATAGTTCCTACCTGCTTGTTCCCGGGAGACGCACGCAGTGGCCTGGCCTCTCTTTTCCTGTCGCTGACGGGGTTTCTGATGTAACGGCTGCTGAAGAGAGAGCCGCAGTCTTCAGAGGTGGTGGTGTACTTCTGTACCTAAGTACAGCTACTAAGTTCTGGTAGAAGTACTGATTCACCTTCATTACTTGAGTGAAAGTAAGGAAGTACAGTCTTTTTTTTTTGCAACTTTCTCTTTATTGGTGATTTCAGGTTTTTTCCAACAATAAAGGAAGTAAAAGAAAAAAACAAGAGAACAAGCAGGTTGACTTAGGGCATACATTAATAAAAATAAAGAAACCCCCCCCCAAAAAACTGGATTTTACATTCACACAGTCAATGAGTTACATTCCACAGAATATAAAGTCCACCTTTCCCAGTATTTTATATCCTGCTCAGCCTGTACTCTTAAGGAGAAGGTCAGTTTTTCCGTATATCCTCAACTATTGTGGTCCAGTTGCCTTTGATGGGGAAGTACAGAGTCTTCAATGCACTTCAGTAAAAAAGTACAAATATTTTTTTACCCTCAATGATAAACACATATTTCAATAATCTGGCAAAACTAAAAGAAATCAGACACAAACGCAGGAAATCCTCCTTTTATTAGCCTGCACCCAGCTGGTGCAGGGAACATGACAACAGTGTTGCTACGAAATGATAAATAAGCTAATAAGAACAAGTGAAAATGCACTTTAGCCTGATGTGTGTTTTCAGATTAGGCGTCGGGGTTTGGGTTTGACACGCAGCATTCCCATGAATCCTTCTTGGAGTCGACAACTTCAACCACTCCTTTTCAGCGTGGCCCCAGATGGGGAGCGTGTTGCTGTACGGCTGTCTGACTCCACAACACTCCCTGGATCCCTCACCTCCTCCATGTTGCCCTGCAGATTTATCTCTACCGTAACGCCTGCACTCACTTGATCTCCGTCTCTAGTCAGTAACGCTCTTCATGTCACGTCTCCATCTGTGGAGGGCGGAGGAGGCAACCAGCCTGGTTTGAATTAAAGATCTTGAATAAAAAAAAAGTTTTTCTCAATGTAACAAAGGTGTAATGCTGAATGCTAATTACAAAGATTTTGAGTAGGCGTGGGCATGTTAATCATAGCATACACCAGTGTACAAAATGTAAAAAATTAAACAGTATGAAAAAAATAAAATAATAACAACAACCTACCAGAGTACTAATCTACTAATTCCCCAGCATAGAAATAAAGTACATATAAATATCAGGAAACTGGATTTGTGGCCAAATATTAATGTCCATGGACCCCTGGTTCTTGGGGTAACTGTACCAAATATTAATGTCCATGGATCACTGGTTCTTGGGGTAACTGTACCAAATATTAATGTCCATGGACCACTGGTTCTTGGGGTAACTGTACCAAATATTAATGTCCATGGATCACTGGTTCTTGGGGTAACTGTACCAAATATTAATGTCCATGGACCACTGGTTCTTGGTAACTGTACCAAATATTAATGTCCATGGACCACTGGTTCTTGGTAACTGTACCAAATATTAATGTCCATGGACCACTGGTTCTTGGTAACTGTACCAAATATTAATGTCCATGGACCACTGGTTCTTGGGGTAACTGTACCAAATATTAATGTCCATGGACCACTGGTTCTTGGTAACTGTACCAAATATTAATGTCCATGGACCACTGGTTCTTGGTAACTGTACCAAATATTAATGTCCATGGACCACTGGTTCTTGGGGTAACTGTACGGGTCACTGTCAAGTCCAACTTCCTTTAATTTAAGCTGATAATCAGCTGTTATCCCGTCTTCTCCACTAGTTGCAGCTGTTTTTGCTGATGTTTTGCCGCTCAGTGTGAGTAAGGGGGC
Source organism: Cololabis saira (assembly GCF_033807715.1). Lineage (NCBI taxonomy): Eukaryota > Metazoa > Chordata > Actinopteri > Beloniformes > Belonidae > Cololabis > Cololabis saira. The sequence goes on from NC_084589.1 coordinate 10,279,732, forward strand.
TGGTCCAGTGGTGAAGTGACGTCAATGCAGACCCTCTAGGCAAAAGGAGATGACGTGAGTTTCTGTGCAGTAACTTCCTTCCTCCCTCCATGACCCAAACAGGGCAGTCAGTGGGTTTGGTTCTAACTTGATTCTAAGCACCAGAGAGAGAGTGTGAAAGACTTCCCAACAGTATTTGTTTAGACATGGGCTGGACCAGTATATGGATGAGAGAGGCTTCTGCACATTTACATTTTACACAGTATGGACTAATATCTGGGTACATGGAGGATAACTTTGCTTTGGAAATATGAGCCCTGTGTACCACTTTAACAAGCCTGTTTTTGATATTGTCAGGAGTGGAAAGTAAAGATGTTTATGTTTTTAAATGTAAGGAGTAAAAGTACGTTTTCAGAAACATAAATACTCAAGTAAAGTGCTGATAAGATCTACTAAAGTCCAGTAACAAAGTATTTGTACTTTGTTGCAGCAGTGGTATTCTCCCCAGACAGGAGTGTAAATAATCAGGAGATGCTAAGCCTCTCCCGATGAATGGCATCATTGCGTGTGTGTGAGTTGCAGGGCTGGACTGTCTGTCCCGTTTCATGTGCCAGATTGCTTTCCATCAGTTAATATGTGACTTCTGCTGCAGTAAATGTGTGTCTGACTATCAAGGAGTCAAGTGTGTCCACCTGAGCAGACGTGACGTCACAGTCGTTTGTCTACTCTTACACTGCATTGACATCAGTATTGATTGGCCATGAATCGGAGTATATCCAATGTTGCGTAAATCTGTTTTTTTTGTTGTTTTAATGCCAAGTTTTGAAGCCGTTCCTCAAACCTGTGCATTCACTGTGTTGGGGCGAAACAGAAACTATTTGGTCTTGACCTGACCTCTGCCCTGTTAAAACAAAGGCATGGCCGTCCCTGGCTGAGAGATCACTAAAGAGATATGGCCTAGTGTCTGCGTGCAGGTGGTACTGAGCAGGTACTTTCTTACTTACACTGTTCGTGTCACCTGGAGCTGAACTCCCCAAGTGGCGCGTCGATGGAAAGGAGTGGAGAATGTGAAGAGAAAGATGGAAGAGGGTTGGGAGTGAACGATGGACAAGTTACTGCAGGGAAGATGTGACGAGACGGATGAGGAAGAGACAGCGGGGCGGGGCCGGTCAGGTCGGGATACTTGCAGAGGCTAATGTTGGAGAAGCTCAAGCTGCGTCCAAAATCCCATCCTTCCACCCCAATGAGTAGCAAAAACAGTATGTGAGATTTTTTAGTGCGTCCGAAACCTTAGTACATACACAATAGTATGTACAATCCATACTCATTCTGGAGAAATGTATTATGGATTGATGGACACTAGCTAAGCAGAAACTTCCCACAATGCAATAGTGTTTGGTTGCTAAGTGCTGCGCAGATACTTAGCAACCAACAAAAATGGAGGATAACGTTACCGGTACCAAGCAATACTGCAGCAGGAGCATCACGCTACAATTCAAATGTGAGGAGTCAGGTGTGACTTCGCTTTGGTTTCCATAAGATATTAACCAGATGAGTTCATCATTTATCACATTATTGTGTGGGTAGATGTATTTGCAAAGTTTATGAATGAGCAGCTACAGACAGCCAATGATAGCTAGTGCTAATGTTATTGTTTTGAGTTTTTTTTGTTTATGAGTTGGCCCCAACGACAGGAAGTGCCGTGTGGCTCCGAGTAGTATGTCCGAATTAATGCATACTACTGATATTTACTCAAAAGTCTGCCAAACTTAAAGGGGACCTATTATGAAAAACAGGTTTTTTCTTGCTTTAACATATATAAAGTGGTCTCCTCTCAGCCTGCCAACTCAGAGAAGGAGGAAAGCAACCAAATTCTGCAGAGTCTGTACAGCCGCCCGGATGAGACGTCCAGTGTGATGTGGATCTACGAGCCAATAAGATTCTGCGCATTTTCGTTACGTAACTTAAATGCAAACCACGCCCACAACTATAAAACCGTGTAACTGCATGCGAGTGTCCGACTATCGCGTAGCACTGCGTGACATCGGACGTTCTCTGACCATCTCCCTCCAGCAGCTGCCACTTTATTGAGGTTTTTGAAGTGAAATGAGGAGGAATCATAGAGATAACTTCTCATTTCAACTAACTGGATCAGCCGTTCCTCATCCGTGACCGTTTCCTACAGCGCTTTCAACCGGCTTTCAACGCGAGCGGCAGGAAGAAAATAGAAGCAGGGGGTCCGACAAATGTTCAGCTCAAACCGGCCCAGCACTGCGTCGCTGCGGCCAGTTAGGACAGTCCAATAGAAAATAAAGCAATGGAATTGATTTTGTCGCCGATGCAGTGAGGACACGGTGTAACTCCGCCGGCCGGAGCTTCCGCCATTTTTTCGTAGCGGTGTATCGCATCATTCAGGCAGCCAATCAGCACAGAGCCTCATTATCATAGCCCCGCCCACTCAGAATCCTGCATAGATAATCAGGTTAGAGAATGGGATGATAAAGACATGGCCCAGAGGCTGAATTTCTAATTTATTTAGCAAAAACAATCAAAAGCTTGTTTTTAAGACATTCAAGGCCTGTTTAAAATTGGTATTAGATGCCATAATAGGTCCCCTTTTAAGTATACTTTTTGAGTATATACTGTTTAGTATGGCATTTCGGAGGCACCGTCAGTGTCTCTATAGACCACACTGGCTAGAGAACGTTAGTAAACGCCTGGAATTAGCTGCTTATCTGCAGTAATCTGACATGAAATGTTCTTAAGACAATAAAACAAAAACGGTTACCTAAAACAAAAACGGTTACCTGATGACCGGGTTCATCAAGCCTTTTCTCTCTTTCTTGTGGGTTCTTTACCTCATAGAGCATTCTCCGTTGGAGTCTAGTTTGGGAGTCTTCTAGAGAGAGTCCCACAGTACAAAACTTAACCTTTTATCTGCGCAGACTGACAAGTGTGGACTGATGAATGGCTAAATACTTGAGATTACCATGAATCCTCTTCCTGCGGTCTCTCTGACCCTCGGAGACCTTTTCCTGGTGGATGCTTCACATCAGCTTATAACTTCTAAAGTACCTCTAAACCCATTTCATTCACTAACTAGTGCTGGTCTGTTGTTGTGGCTTGGAGATCACATTTATGTCAGTTCAGTACACTTGTGTTCTTGTGGATTTGTGGAACATAATCAGATGCAGCTGAAGGGCTGTTCCAGGTCAGAGCCCGTGTCTCGTCGAGTACGCCTGAAACGTCCTTGTGCTTGATGAAGGATCCTTGATAAAGGATGCATGGATGCATCCAGAGGACACTTTTCTGGCCCTGGTACTGCAAAGTATCCCAGAATGCATTTGTTATCAACACGCAGAAGAAACAGTGGAGGGGAAACCTAACAATGAAAAGTTGAAACCTCCAACTACTGATGTGCAATGGAAAGTAGTTTGGAGATGTTTTCATGGGAGAATGTTGGCCCACTAAGTTATGAAGATATTTTTATTTCCTGCATGGACATTACAATACAAAAGTACGGAAGAGTATGAGGGCCGGGCAGGATAAAAATGATACCGGTATTTTAGAGGAGGAAGATTTTTTTTTTCATTATGCACTTCGAGAAAAAAGTTGAAATGTCGAGAAAAAAGTCGAAATGTTGAGATTAATGTTGAAGTACAATTTTGAGAAAAAAGTCGATTATTCTTGAAATTTTGACTTCACGAAATTTTGACTTTATTCTTGAAATTGTATTTCAACATTATTCTCGAAATTTTTATTTTTTTTTTTTCTCAACATTTCGACTTTTTTCTCGAAAGTGTAAAGAAATGTCTCAGTAAATTAGAATATTGTGATTTTCTTATTACAACAACAAAAATAACATTCTGGATTAATTACAAATCAACTGAAATATTGCAAGCCTTTTATTATTTTAATATTGCTGATCATGGCTTACAGCTTAAGAAAACTCAAATATCCTATCTCAAAAAATTTGAATATTCTGGGAATCTTAATCTTAAACTGCAATATTTCAGTTGATTTGTAATGAATCCAGAATGTATGACATTTTTGTTTTTTTAATTGCATTACAGAAAATAAAGAACTTTATCACAATATTCAAATTTTCTGAGACAGTCCTGTATTTCAACATTAATCTCGACATTTCAACTTATTTCTCGACATTTCGACTTTTTTCTCGAAGTGCACAATAAAAAAAAAAATCTTCCCCTCTCAAATATTTTTTCTCGTGAATGGCGCAAATACTGTTCCGTACAAAAGCGTAAAAAAATGGTATGAACTTTTTTTTTTTTCCTTTTGATTTGAGTTTGTTGTTTTGAATGTCCAGTTGAACTGTTGAACCCTGGCTGAGCTGTGATGACATCGAGATTGCTGCCTCTCCAGGAACAGAACAAACTTCTGTCCTCTGCACGTTCTGGCCAGTCAATCCTGCCAAGTATGAGCCACCAAGGACCAAACTTGGCACGCTTGTTACTGAGGAATGGCTTTTCTTTCCTCGCCTCTTCACATCGGACCACGATGTCCATCCAAAAAGTTCTTTCTGTCGTCCATGGATATACCAGCAGCCCTTTTTCCTGAACCCTGAGCCTGAAATCTGCAGATTAATCCGACGGTGACTTGGAATAGTATCTGCTCCAGGAGAGGCTTCCACATTGCTCGTTACAAATAAAAACATCGATTTTAAAGATGGAATAGATTTTACACAAAACTCAGCAGAGCCAAAGCTGCAGGAGCCAATTTTTGAGGTTTGAGATTACTGGTCTTTCTCAGATAGAGGGCGAGATTCCTTCCAGCAGATAATCTCCCGGACCGCGAGAACATCCTCGCAGGGTATCTTTCTTCATCTCAAAGTCTTTGCACACAAAGCTGTTGACTGCAGTGTGGTGATGCTGGAAACCATCATGTCAAGGCCAGGCCACAGAAAGCCAACACCTCTGGCACGGATCAATAAAGAGCCAAAATGAACTCCACAGCTCCTGATCTGCAGTCCAGAAGTAAGACGATGTTCTTCACAATCCCTTTGACCCGTGTGACTCCACTAACAAGCACCAGCGCAGCCTCGGAGCACAGCTTTCCTTACTGAATCCTTCTTAAAACGTCCACCCTGCTTATTTATGGCGCTTTTCCACTAGTACCTACTCAGTTTGACTCCACTCGCCTCGGTTTTGCGTTTTTCCACCAGGGGTCTAACGTGCCGAGTAGATACTTTTCTGTATTTATTCTGCCGAGGTTCTAAGCTGCTGAGTCGGCAGTATCTGACATCATCACACTACAGGCCACCGATTGGTCGGGGGGTTGGAGTCAGACGTCTGAGTCAGGAGGAGGAAATCAGAGAAAGAGACTTTGACGGATTATTGTTCATTTTATTTAACCAGCAATGGCAGCAAAAGTCTGTTTCATGATCCAACTCTGAGGTGCAGATGTTCATAAACCTGGTGCTGAGGAGAGAATTAAAAAGGGATCTAGACTAGGGATGGACGGTATGGACAAAAAAATGTATCACGATAATTTCTGGCATTTATCCCGATAACAATAAAAAAAATACCAATTCAACTCCACCTCTTTAACTTTAAATTTTGGAATCCCCAAAACACTGCTCTAAAAGAATACTAAATGCTACTAAACTACACCAATTAAATTGAATTGAATGCCCAACTGCGTCTGCAATTTTTGTCTGGGTAGAGGTTTTCTTTCGCAGTAGACGCTGCTGCTGCTGTGCGCATTATCTGGCTGTCCTCGTACTCCGGTTTGTGCTGATGTTTGAGGTGGTAGAATAAATTACTTGTATCGCCATCCTTTGCACTCACTGTTTTTTTTTGCAGACTCTGCATATAATAGATGATGTTTGCTCCTCGTCACTCTTTTTAAATCCAAACCAGTTCCAAATAACGGAGCTGGAGCCTCGTTTAACAACGAGCTCCTCGCTCTCACGTCGGCCTTCCACCACGTTTGTTACGGGAATTTATCGTTTTTACCGCGAGATGACAAATTCTTACCGTGGGGAATTTTTTTGGCGGTATATCGTGAACGGTAAAATATCACCCATTCCTACGGCCGATAAGGAACGACCAGATCTACCAGGAGCTCTGTCGCGGCTCCAGCTGACTTTTCAGACAAACTAAAAAAATTTAAAAGCATTGCTGCTTGAAGCTTCTCTCACTCTCATTTTTTAACTTGATATCAAACACAAGCCACAGACCCAGCAGCACATCTATCATCTCCTCCAGGTTCTACATCTTTAGTGTTGTTGTCTTCGTTTAGATCACACAATCAAATACGTCACAGCAGCTTCACTCCAACCTCCTACTTCTGTTCCAGGTGCTCAATTGTTATGGAAAAGAACCCAGGCCAAGTTGAGTTGAGCCGAGCTGAGATGAGTAGAGCCAAGTAGGTACTAGTGGAAAAGCGCCATTAGATGCACTAGAAAGGTTGTCTCCCCCCCCCAGTATTTACATTTCTTGGTGAATCCTCACATATTTGCTGGACGGATGTTGCACCAGCAGTCTTCGTTGGCTGCTTGTAACGGCTGAGTTCAACGTCGCGGACAGCGGATCGTCTCAGACGATCGAGGGCCTCGAGGAAACAGACGTCACGTTTTCAAAAAAAGCCCAAAAAAGAAATGCAGACTGACGCACTGCAACGAGCTGCCGATACTCGTGATGTCACGACTTGTAAATTCCCTCGCCGGGGCCCTGAAATTCCCTTCATTCCTGCCGCGGTGCCAGCCGGGCCGGGCTGTCAGCTGCTGGGACGTGATACACTGTATTTCTGCAGCGTCGGCGTTGGCCTGTCGCCCAGAGGACAGGAGTTTTTCCCCCTTTTTTTTTTAAAAGACACGCGCCGCTCTCTGCATTTTACCATCTTAGCCTTTATTTGAACTTTGCACCCCCCCCACCCCCAACCCCCACCCTTACCCCACCCCGTGCTGGTCTATTTCTGCCTCCATCAACATGGCTGGAACATCTAGGGCATCGCAGACGCAGCACCGGTGTTACTCAGAGTGCAGCTCTTCCCCGTCCACCCCACCCTGCGCCTTCGCCAGCCTTCCAGCCTTCTCTTCTTCAGCCTCCTCACTTTTGTGTGTGTGCAGTTTCCGCTGTTGTCGGCAGCTGTTTCTCAGCATCACACTCAAGTTCAGCCCGCGGTCACGGCTAAGTGTTCCAGCTCGGAAAAAAAAACTTCTTCATAGGACTTTTTCTTTTCTTTCCTTTCCCCGTCTTCTTTTCCCCCCCTCACTTCTTACTTATAAATTCCTTTCCCTCGCACATACAAGCACAGCTCACTCGTTTGTTTCTATCCCCTGCATCCCTCTCGGTGTCTGACTTCTCCTTTATCCCTTGCTTCACTTTCACTCTTTTTAATCTTTCCTTGTGGTCTCTCTCTTTTCCTTCCTCTCCTTTTTTCGATCTGTAGTCCTGCTCCTGCCTAATCCTGCCTGCCAGGCATTGCTTCATGGTTGTTAAGCATCTGAACCCAAAGGGGCCCAAAGAAAAAAGGAAAAAAAAAAAAAAGAACCCTCAGCAAACGCGGGGAGGAGGGAGGAGGTTGCTAGTCATCTGGTGAAGCCTATTGAGCAACTTAAGCGTGGTTGTTTTGCTCTGTTGGCTCAGCACAATGAGACCGCATGTGGAAGACATGTTTACACCCCTTCATCTGAGAACTGGAGGGAGTGGGAGATGGAGGGGAAAAAAGTGGGTGGGAAGGTAGGAGACAGAAAGAGTAGGGGATAAGAGAAATGATGACAAAAGTGTGTCTATATACTGCATTGAAAAGAAAAGAGGTGGGATGCAGAGAGGAGGTTGAAAGGGGGGGGAGAGAAGAGGAAGAGAGCAGAAATTATGAAAGGAAAAGGAAGTATGGGTTGAAAAGCGTGCAGATGGAGGGGAGTGAGAGGAGCGTGACAAAAAGGGAGAGAAGAACAGATAGACATAATGAGAGAGCAAGAGGAGAGACTAAAATAGAGAGTCAGACGGTCCATCTTGGAGGAGAGACAGCCAGCGTGACTGTGAGTCATAGCAGGAAAAAACCGCCACGCAAGCATATGCTTCTGTTTAGGAGCCATCTTTCTCCAAAATGGAAACCAGTTGTGTTTTGCAGGGCTGAGGAGAGAAAAAGAAACGGAGCAAATTAAACAGTTATTGCAGACAGACCGAGAGTAATTACATGCCAGCAGAGGAGGCCGCCTGGTTTTGTTTGGGATACCAGATACTCTGCATCTCAGTCGTGGGAACTGTGTTCTGTTGTTTCTGTGTTTTAGAGATGGCCGTAGTTTTGTGTCTGTGAGGAACGCTGAATGGACGATGCCTGCTTCACCTGTCCAGCCCTGGTAGCCCTTAAACCCTTAAACCCTTAAACCCTTAAACCCTCGTCCAGGGTCTGATCTACAACTGTTGGTGGAAACTTCCTCTCAGGTTTACCCAAATCTGAGGTTATGGAACCTATGATGGAGGGAGGGATGGATGGGTGGATGGGTGGATGGATGAGTGGAGGGGTGGATGGATGGATGGATGAATGGGTGGATGGATGAGTGGAGGGGTGGATGGATGGATGGATGAATGGGTGGATGGATGAGTGGAGGGGTGGATGGATGGATGGGTGGATGGATGGATGGATGGATGGGTGGATGGATGAGTGGAGGGGTGGATGGATGGATGAATGGGTGGATGGATGAGTGGAGGGGTGGATGGATGAATGGGTGGATGGATGAGTGGAGGGGTGGATGGATGGATGGGTGGATGGATGGATGGATGAATGGGTGGATGGATGAGTGGAGGGGTGGATGGATGGATGGATGGATGAATGGGTGGATGGATGAGTGGAGGGGTGGATGGATGGATGGGTGGATGGATGAATGGGTGGATGGATGAGTGGAGGGGTGGATGGATGGATGGGTGGATGGGTGGATGGATGGGTGGAGGGGTGGATGGATGGATGGGTGGATGGATGAGTGGAGGGGTGGATGGATGGATGGGTGGATGGGTGGATGGATGGGTGGAGGGGTGGATGGGTGGATGGATGGGTGGAGGGGTGGATGGATGGATGGGTGGATGGATGGATGGGTGGATGGATGAATGGGTGGATGGATGAGTGGAGGGGTGGATGGATGGATGGGTGGATGGGTGGATGGATGGGTGGAGGGGTGGATGGATGAGTGGAGGGGTGGATGGATGAGTGGAGGGGTGGATGGATGGATGAGTGGAGGGATAGATGGACGGATGGACGGACGGATGGAGGGATGAATTGGTGGATGATGGATGAAGGGATGGACGGTTGGATCAATGGATGGATGGATGATGGAGGGGTGGATGGATGGATGAATTGGTGGAGGGAGGGAGGGATGGATCAATGGTGGATAGATGGATGGGTGGGTGATTGGCGGATGGACGGGTGAAGGGATGGATTGGTGGATGGACGATGGATGGATCAATCGAGATGGATGGATGGATCTTGTGTTTGCTAGTTAGCCAGTATTTTCTCCTTTCTTACTCTCTGAACTAACAGTTGACCTCTGACCTCTGAGCTCCGTCTGTGGACGCTGCACTCTGGCTGAATATTGGTATTAAATGTTTCCCTGGATGGTGATGGCAGCATGTACGGAGCATCCAGGGTTCTGGGACGTCCCGTGGTCCCGCCCCCAGAACCCTGGATGATGATGCAGCATCAGCACCAGGAGTTCTTCCAGCCTCTGTGGGCCGAGCTGCCTCGTCACCACCTCTCCTGTGGGGGTTGGTGGGGGGGTCCCTGCTCCGTGAATAAAAACATGCCAGGAGAACACAGGGCTGACAGAAGCCCACTTGTTCCTCCCTCCTCCGTTCCTCTCTAATCTTTCCCTTTTCCTTTTCTGCTTCCCGGCGCTCGGCTGTTGTTTGGTCTCGGAGATGAGACGCGAGACGTTTGGCTCTGTTGTTGCTCAGCCTTTAACGCCTGTCTGCCTCTTGCCATGTCTTCCCCTCTCTCGGCCCCGTCCTCCTCTCCCTCCGTTCTCATCCTTCCTGTCTCCCCATCTCACCTGGTTCAGCCTCCAGCAACAGCGACGCCCCACTCCTGCTATTATTTATGCCGCTTTTCTACTAGTACCTACTCAGCTCGACTCGCCTCTACTCAGTTTTGCACTTTTCCACCAGGGGTCCAACGTGCCGAGTAGATACTTTTCTGTAACTATTCTGCCGAGGTTCTAAGCTGCTGAGTCGGCTGTATCTGACATCATCACACTACAGGCCACTGATTGGTTGTATGTATGAGTCAGGATGTAACATCATTTCAAGAGTCACTCATGGCTTCTTTTTAATT
>NC_084589.1:10620000-10648500 GCF_033807715.1 Cololabis saira
TAAATACAACATCTGGGGGTTAAGTCTCTTCAGTATTGCTGAATTCAAATCTGCTGAAATGCCTCAATATAGAGAAATAAGTATATCAACTCCACTGGCAATGCATTACTGCTGAACAGGGCAAAAAAAGTCAATTAATCACCATGAAACTTCTGTAGATTACTGCTTACCCTGAGACAACAAATCACAATTTTCAAATTCACATCCAAATTAAGTGTGATGTCATTATGTGCGAATTTGCATCCAATATCTAAAAAAACAACGTATTGTTCATAAGGAACAAGCCAGAGAGGGTTCATGTAGATATGTGATACTTTAATATTCTATCCTGTTCACCTAATTACTGCAATGCCTATGTTTTTAGGCCTATGTTATTGTAGTAATTAGGAGGCTTAAAACTATTTTTTTTTTAGCCTGGTACATACTGTAGCAGATTTGGATACAGCCACTTTAAATACCCCCTAAATGTTAAATAAGCCAATTTCTGACATTCTACCTAGTCTATTGTTGGAAAGTGAAAAGTTGCAGCAGCATTTTATACAAAAACTGTATGCAGCCAATAAGTGTACAAAGAATTTTAATGATGCTGCCATCATTAAAATTCTTTGGTTGCATAGAGTTGTGTCTTTCTGCTCACAATCTAAAAAAAAAAAAAAAAAAGACATTATTCTCAACTAATCATGCAAGAAAATATATTTTATTAAAATAACAACAATCATAAGAGTTTCCTCTTCCTTAATCCCTCATCGACCACATTTTTAAAGTGCTGAAAACTGTCATAGACAACACCATCAAAACCAGAAGTGGTTGATTTCTTTGTTGCCGGGCAGAAGGTGAAGATTTTCTGGCTGCTTCCTTCGGCTTTGTCCTTGGAGGGCATGTACCTCTTACGCTGCCCACCACACTGAGGTACTTTGCATGCCCCACATGGCTTTGAGGATTTGCGAGGCATGACTGGGTTGGATGGCTGTGCAAGGGGTGGTGCTACAGGTATGAGGCCTGAAGTGTGAAGACGCATGGAGGGAGCCTGTGGTTGTGCAGGAACCACCAGGAGTACGGGCGCTGGGGACACTCTGGGCGCTATGGGCTTGGCCGCAGCAGCAGGCTTAGGCTGAATGGGCCTGTTCACCAGCTCCGGTTCCTCACCATCTATCCTGTGAATATTAAACGTGATGATGAGTGTCAGAATGATTTATGTCCAAAATTTCCACATTTCTAGCAATAAAGTGCTCAAATAACTTACCTCCGCTTCTCACCACGCCGTTTACCAGCAACGTGTTGAACGTCCTGGTACTGAACCTGAGCTCGATCTGGTGGTGGTAGGGATGCTGGCAGAGTTGGAGCTGCTGGCATTTGCTCATGTGAGAGCGCTGTCCGGTGAGGCTTTGCTGTTGGCACTACTGTAGCCCTGTAATTGGCCTTCTTCTCCTCTCTGGTGATGAAATTAGAGATGGATTTGGCATTCAGATTGGGCAGAGGAATGGAGAGAGTGCAGAGGATGGGGTCATCTCTGACTCTGTCAACGATCCTTTTGTACTGCCCCTTTATGGAAGATGTTATTTTACTGGGGGAGGAGAGAAAATTGGTCGGTGGCTGATTTTTAAGCATCTTGATGACGAGGTACAACAGACGACTGTCCTCTGTCACCTGCGCTGCCTGAGGGTACCTCATCCACCCAAACTTTGTTTTCTGGGCTGCTCTGGTCTCGGGTGTGTCAGCCCCAAGACACCGGCCAAACAGCGTGTAGCCCCATCTGGACTCGTACCTCTTCACAAAGTTGACAGCAGTCTTGTCATGCTCCTGAAGGGAACCGGCAGCAGTGACGATCTTCTGCCTGAGGTCAGCTGGCACAAGGTGGTGGTGACTGTTGTCTGTCAGTTCAAGCATCAGCAATGCCAACGCCTCCACTTCCTCTATTCCTGGCAGATGCAGATGTCGCTGGGTCATCAGCACATCCTGCAGAGCGGGACTATCCTCCTCCTCCACGCGCTCTGCTTCCGTGAGGATGGCGTGTTTCCTACAGATGTCATCAATAGGATCCTCCTCTGCAGGCATGTCGATTCCCTCATCTGCCATCTCCTCCTCGCTTTGCTCAGCCGACTCCTCTTCGTCACCAGTCTGCTCTTCCTCAACTGCTTCCTCAACTGCAAATATGCAATTGTACTCATCACAAATGTGTCTGGCCACTTGCAAACACTTCATGCATACACAGACATGCACATAATATGCAAGATTTTTTTTTTGTTTAATATTACCGGTGATATGAAATTTAACTTTACTGTCATTGTTAGAATATGGATGAAGAATAAAGGGATAGTGTAGCCTCGTATGTATGTATATTGTTCAAGTGTGCGATTAACTTTACCTCTCTGGGCATAGTAACTCCTCGCAGTGAAGCTTGTTGACTGGCACATGGCATACTCCACACCAAGGAGCTCCTCCTCTTCTGGGTCCCTGTACTGATCAGGATAGGGCATAGGAGCAGCAAAGTTGGGCTCCAGGACATGGTCTTTGCCGAAGAGCACCTCAGCCTGCTGATTCATGCGCTGGATCTGCCGCGCATCCATGCATGATGTCTGCCGACCCTGCCCGCCAGCAACCCGGAGTGACTCCATCCGATTGTTCCACTGGACAGCAAACACAATCAGATAGACCTGAAACACAAGACCAATTGAATGCGTTATTAAAGCTATGAAATAAAATGTATTGTTGAAAGATTTTTTGTTCTATTGAAGTGTTATTTTTGTTACTTACTTGGAATGGCATGATACCACATCTCTGGGAAGGAATGGCATTGTAGAGGTGTGCATGCAACCCCTCCAAGGAGTTACTGCCTCGTCGGCACCTGTACTTGTTCAGTCGAACACCATGCAGCACGACCACCTTCACAGCGACGTACAGCTGTATGCCGGGGGGATCCTGTAAAACACACAACAAATCGCAAGTTTCTTGTTTATTATGGTGTCGTTTGAAATATTGCCATATTTGTTTAGATGCTTTTACAATGACACATGACAATGTGTCTACAAAGACAATAGCCCACCTGCATGCAACCAAGATGCTTGCTTGCAGTTGCCCAGTGAGCATCAACTGCCTCTGCTGACTTGAACAGGTGGATGCCATCGATGTCAAGGCCTGCTGCTCCCTTGAACTCAGCAATGATGGACTCGACCACTGAAGCTGTCTCCTGTAACATATATTTAACATAATAATTAATTAGGGCTCATCCAGTGTGATGCTTCTAATTCACACAATTAATATGTGGATTAATTTTACACTTACGTCAACACCACGGGTGATGCGCCTAACGTAGGACCTGATCTGACAAGGCTTGAGGAAGGATATCATTTCCTCGTCGGAGTATGCGGCGTACAACTCCTGGTTGCCACTCCTGACAGCCTTGCACAAGAGCATCATGTCGTCCTTGTTGTAGGCCAACACTGCACCTGCCAAAGCACTCATGAATGCCCCATACTTGGCATGGCTCTGTTTGATGATGACAGCATCCCAGCGGTGCAGTCAGTGTCGGATGTCAAGTCTGACCACAGTACCCTTCTGCACCCAGTCGCTGAACAGAGTCTCCAGGAAGGATGAACCACTGTCACTGAAATGATATCAACATTGTATACAGCCTGTGCTCCTGGTAATAAGAAAAAGTAATTTAATCTTCACTGTTTCATCTATCAATTGAATTATCAATTTCATTATCAGTTATATGGAGGTATTATTTAACTTACCGACAACAGTTGTTGTCTGCATATATGACCTTTGGTGCAGGAGCGTTTGCACGTTGGAACCGGGCAGTCAGACCGTTTGCCATACGCCTGTAGCACCCCTCAGACTCAGCTGCCACCACCACTGTCGTCAAGAACTGGCCCCATTCATTCAGAACACTGGTGACATACTGCATGGTGCCCTGGCCATCACCATATATCTTCTTGAGGATCTACAAAAAGAAAGCAGAACATTCATATTACAGTGTCTCTTACTGTAACAACTTTTCCAGCCTGTCCTCCTGCATGCCTATAAATCACAAAGTATTCTCACTCGACTTGATTATCAAGAACTGAGCTTCGTTAGCACAACAGAATACTGATCAAAGTGATGTTTTATTCATACCTTTTTTGTACCATCAATGCAGAGGATCTCTCCAGTCACACTGAGGATGGCAGCTCTGTACTCAGGCATCCTTTCCATTATCATGTGTGCACGCCTCAGCACACGGGCAGATGGAAGAGGAGACTGAGGGATGGGAGGGGTGTACGTACCAGGAGCTTTTACAAAGGAAAGGATGCCACTCTGAGACGATGAAGATCCAGCTGTGTGGGCCTCGTACAGGAGAGTCTGGTAAAGGTCACGCCGTTGGACATACCACTCATCGTGGCCCTGCTGCAGCAGTCTCTGTACCTTGTTCATGGACACAGCATTGAGCCGGTCGCTCAGCAGGGTGATGACACCTCTGTCGATAGCACGCTTCCCACACAGAATTGCAGGAAACATGCTTCTGATGGCTGGGGCGAGGTTCATCAGAATCCTGGGTCTGTGTGCCAACCACATGTACTGTTGGAGGTGATGTGAATCCTCCTCCTCCTGGTCACTGTCTGCATCACCATGTGCCCTGCTCACCGCCTGCCGCATCCTTTCACAGTGAGAACATTTCAGTTTCTCTGTCAACAGGGTGTAGTTGTACATCATCCCACACACTTGCCTGGCATAGCTGCCAAAGCCTTTCTTCTCCAGGTATTCCCCTGGTGGTGCAAGGCAGTTGGTGTTGGGGCAGCGGATCTTGGCTTTCATCACACCAACTGACCGCCAGAAGAAGGCAGGGGTGGTAAAAAAGGCCATCATGTTGGGCACTGCTCCCTTGACAGAGACAGGAGGCGGAGGCGGGTGGAACTCCATCTTCTCCTTTAAGAGCTTCCTCTCCACTAGCTCACCTTTTGCATTCTTGTACCCGGACAAGCCTTCATAGAGACCGTAGCGCTCATCACATTTTAGCCACCTGATGTTAGGAGGGGCTATACCAAGGGCTTGGGCAGATGCAGGTGGCTGCTCCCAGTATTTCTGCCAACCCCCCAGCACGATGCCACTGGATTCTGAGGCAGAGCTCTCAGCTGTGGGTCTTCCCTGAGAAGTGCTGGGCCTGTTGGTAGAGTCCTGGGTCACAGCTGGAGCGAGCTCTCCCCAGGTGGTAAGCTGTGTTGAGACCGGTACCTCAGACTCGTCAAGGACTTTTTCTGATGAAGAAATGCCAGAAAAATGTATTAACCACATGGATTCATATGTAGTAATGAATTTCACAAAACACAAACATTTTTTTCAGATTAGAAATGGCTGTAATGTTGTACAGAAGCTTTCTTAATCAGTATTATTTTACACAAAAGTTGTCTATTCTACTCACATTACAGTTTACATTCCTTTCAGATGAGTGTACATACAGTGCATATAATACGTCACAAGACTAAAATTTATCTAGCTTAAGTCAAGAAAGTGTATGATGTGAATGTATTATGCAATTTTTGCATATTGTGTTGTAAAGAAAGGTTATTTGATTTTCATTTTAGCATAATATTACCTGCAGCAGCCAATATTTCAGCATCGCTTAAATAGCCAGGTTCCTGTTGGAATTTGGAAACAGAAGATGCAGCTGCCTTTTCTTTTTTTGATTCCCGTTTCTGCAAAAAAATAAAATACATCTGTACCACCCAACATCTCCAATGAGTTCTTAATATGTCTAAAGCAATTATAATGTAATGTTGAGTAAAGTAAAGGAGAAAAACAGTTATTACCTCCAACCTCTTGTCAAGATGACATTTGACAGAAGGGAACTCTCTGACAAACTCCAGCATTCGCTCCTTTTGCCATTTAAGGAGCTCATTCTTCTCACCCTTCTGGCAATATTCAGCGACCAACCATACCACCCAGCCAACATCATTTTCAAGTAGCCACCTGAATGTCTGTCCAGCGTATTTGCCAAATGTGATTATTAACTGGCCTTTCCACATTTCCCCCCCAGATTTCTTGGCAGCAGCCTCTGCCTTTTCAGGATCCAGCCATCCAGGGTCAACTGCTTTGCTGGGGGCCTCGGCCACAGTCCTAGCAGCATCTGAGCACAGCAGCCTGGCCTCTCCCTGCCTATACACTGCAATGCGTGGATACAGATGCTGCTTCAGGTGGGAGTTCAGTTGATGCTTGAAGGTGAAGCTTTTACTACACACATCACACTCAATCTCCTTTGGAGCATGAAGCCTCATGTGCCTTGTCAGGTTTGACTTCTCAGTGAAAGTCATGTCGCACACACTGCATTTATGTCCCTTCCACTCCATGTTGAACCTTAACAACAGAAACAAATATTAATTAAGTGAATATGAAACTGTATGATATTTTGTCATGTTTCAGATAACTATCTAGCTCATGGTTTAATAGTAGTTAGGTTATTTGATGAGGTAAAAGGAGATCACTAGATGATATAATAGATAGACAATAATTTTTTTCACATTTACAATATGTTATAGGTTAATTAAAATGCTGTCATGATGATAAAAGTGATAGAATATACAGAAATTCTCACAATAATGAGATGCCAAACTACTAGCAGTTGTTAGCTGAACGTTACATTGTCATTACCAACATACTAATTAGTGCTATGTAAATAATCATCTTTGCCGCAGAAAGTTGCCACTTTTCAAAGAATCTTTTCATTCATAAAAACCAGCATCAAGATAGTTTAACGTACGCTAAAATATACACATAGAAAAGTTCAAGGTGAAGAAGATTAAACTCACCTCAGCGAAATGAAAACTGTAGTTATGGCTGGCAAACGGCATGATGCTGATTGGCCCGTCAGGGGAGACCCTTCCCCGCATGGCTCCACCCTTAGGTCTCCATGATTGGCAGGTTGGCAGGGAACGAAGAAATATACAAGTTTAATATGCGGTTAAATACTATAATCATTAGATAATGATGCATCTACATTATTATATGAATGAAATGCCTTCATTATTAGTGACTGGTGTAATTAAAAATCAGTGACATTTGATGCAAATAATAACTAGGATCACCACTGATTTAGTGAAAGGTGACCAAAATCTGCAGTTGAATTAAACATATGACAGTGAATGTCATAAACACATTGATTTCCACATGTTATGATAGCATAATATTTATGTATATGAAGCGACCGGTAACCATGGCAACATAAACGCGTTTGCTGCCATCAACGCCAAACTCCATAAGCGGAACGGAGACAACTAAACAGACAACGGTACAAAATACTATACTGCTTATGAAAACTCAAGTTGCCACAATTATTTACATCTCACAGCGTTTGCCGAGACTTCGGCGTAGTTTACACAACACATAAATACGTCAGAATCGGATTATGAGCCTGCCAAGTCGTCAATGTGTTGCGTGCAGGGCTTAATTTGAGGGGGA
Organism: Cololabis saira; assembly: GCF_033807715.1. NCBI lineage: Eukaryota > Metazoa > Chordata > Actinopteri > Beloniformes > Belonidae > Cololabis > Cololabis saira. The sequence continues at coordinate 10,627,435 of NC_084589.1, forward strand.
GCAAGCCGGAGCGCGCTCCGGTAAACCTGTAAATAAATATACTTTTTGCGCACCGCTGCGCGCTCATAACGGCACAACGGCATAATGGTAAAAGTTACACAAGTAGTACATATATGTGGCTTAAAAAGGACAGTTGGGTTAATGTGTCTCACACAGCGCATCTGTGTGTGAGTGTGCTGTTTTATGTTTCTTCGTTCCATGCGTAAAAGCCAAAAGCGCACTGGAGATGGGCAATCTCCAGCTGTGTGTGTGTGTGTGTGTGTGTGTGTGTTGCGCTTTTTTTTTCTCTCGCACCGGAGCCACTCATCCTCTGCGCTCCGGGACCTCCCACTTTACAAATTAAGCACTGGTTGCATGAATGCAGCGAGGAGATGATGCTTGGACGTAAAATTGAATCCTGTGTATAAGTGTCACGCCACTTACTAAAAAGGACAGTTGGGCTGCTTAATGTGTCTCACACAGCGCATCTGTGTGTGTGTGCTCATTTAAATGAGCAGCCAGAAACAATTGTTTCTTCGTTCCATGCGTAAAAGCCAAAAGCGCACTGGAGATGGGCAATCTCCAGCTGTGTGTGTGTGTGTGTGTGTTGCGCTTCTTTTTTTTTCTCTCGCACCGGAGCCACTGCGCTCCGGGACCTCCCACTTTACAAATTAAGCACTGGTTGCGTGAATGCAGCGAGGAGATGATGCTTGGACGTAAAATTTAATCCTGTGTATTTGTCACGCCACTTACTATTCGGCTTATAAACGGTAGCGTTTCAACACAGATTAATCAATATTTCACTCAAACTGTCCCCTGAGGTGTCAGACTGTCATGGCCGCCGTACAGACGTGTCTCGCTCAATGATGATTGGCGATCACTGCTGCTCAACAGCGCTCAATGATTGGCGGGTTGAGCGCTCTCCCTGCTGAACAGAGCTCAACCATTGGTCGGCATAGGGACTTGGCTGGGAGATCGCCTGGGAATGGCTCATGACTCCCCCAAGTCCCTTTAGTCAACCTGGGGTGTGGGTGATCCTGGGGAAGGAGGTGTCCAAGCTGTGGAGCTGTGAAGCAGAAGGTTGCTGGTTCGATCCCAGGCTGTGGCAAAGATGAAGAAGCGCTTCAGGGGTCATTCAGACGTGTCTTTGCAAATTATGTAGTAATGATAATTGATGTATTAATGAATGGAGAATAAAACTCATGGTAAATACAACATCTGGGGGTTAAGTCTCTTCAGTATTGCTGAATTCAAATCTGCTGAAATGCCTCAATATAGAGAAATAAGTATATCAACTCCACTGGCAATGCATTTTGTAAAATTGTAAATAGGTTATGTTTATTTGTATTTTTATTCAGAACTGTCCCTTTTTCTTTTCTTTCTCTACCTCAAACTGCTGCACCTTAAATGTTTATTCTGTTTATTCTGTATCATAGAAATACTACATTTGTTTTATTGTTTATTTTATTACCAAAGAGCGAAATGACCGGAGTCAAATTCCTTGTTGGACAATGTTCGAACCTGGCCAATAAAGCTGATTCTGATTCTGATGTTCCCAAACGTAGCAACAGCGCCCTCTGCTGGTTCACGGCGGTATGGTCGTAAGCGGGAGCTGCGGCTTCACAACTGTCTTCTATACGCGCACTTACCGAGTGTACTGTCACGTTTGTGTTTTTTTCATCATAACTGAACAACACAAACATCCGTATGCTGTCCTTTGACGACCGAGTTACTCCTTAAAATAAATGGATGGCGCTCCTATAGTTTATTTCTTTAGTTCAGCCACTTATAGGCTCTGCAAAGCGATTTAGTCTTTTTCCTATTCACCCGTTCACAGCCTCTTATTTTAAACACTCACAATGTGACAACAACCCCCCGGTGAACATGTGGGAGTGAAGTGTCTCATAAACACCGACACACGGCAGCTGCAGAGTTTCAGCTCCGCTAGAATCCACCAGCTCCACTTGTGAATGAGCTCCACTGACTCTTGAACACACCGGTTTTACTCTCCGTCTCAGACATCGGGCATGTGGTTGCCGAGAAGTGAACACTATATAAGAGTTATTCCAGGGTTCAGCTTTCGCTTACGGCCATACCAGCCTGAATACGCCCGATCTCGTCTGATCTCGGAAGCTAAGCAGGGTCGGGCCGGGTTAGTACTTGGATGGGAGACCGCCTGGGAATGGCTCATGACCCCCCCAAGTCCCTATGGTCAACCTGGGGTGTGGGTGATCCTGGGGATGGAGGTGTCCAAGCTGTGGAGCTGTGGAGCAGAAGGTCGCGGGTTTGATCCCAGGCTGTGGCAAAGATGAAGAAGCGCTTCAGGGGTCATTCAGACGTGTGTGGAGTCTTTGCAAATTATGTATTAATGATAATTAATGAATGGAGAATAAAACTCATGGTAAATACAACATCTGGGGGTTAAGTCTCTTCAGTATTGCTGAATTCAAATCTGCTGAAATGCCTCAATATAGAGAAATAAGTATATCAACTCCACTGGCAATGCATTACTGCTGAACAGGGCAAAAAAAGTCAATTAATCACCATGAAACTTCTGTAGATTACTGCTTACCCTGAGACAACAAATCACAATTTTCAAATTCACATCCAAATTAAGTGTGATGTCATTATGTGCGAATTTGCATCCAATATCTAAAAAAACAACGTATTGTTCATAAGGAACAAGCCAGAGAGGGTTCATGTAGATATGTGATACTTTAATATTCTATCCTGTTCACCTAATTACTGCAATGCCTATGTTTTTAGGCCTATGTTATTGTAGTAATTAGGAGGCTTAAAACTATTTTTTTTTTAGCCTGGTACATACTGTAGCAGATTTGGATACAGCCACTTTAAATACCCCCTAAATGTTAAATAAGCCAATTTCTGACATTCTACCTAGTCTATTGTTGGAAAGTGAAAAGTTGCAGCAGCATTTTATACAAAAACTGTATGCAGCCAATAAGTGTACAAAGAATTTTAATGATGCTGCCATCATTAAAATTCTTTGGTTGCATAGAGTTGTGTCTTTCTGCTCACAATCTAAAAAAAAAAAAAAAAAAGACATTATTCTCAACTAATCATGCAAGAAAATATATTTTATTAAAATAACAACAATCATAAGAGTTTCCTCTTCCTTAATCCCTCATCGACCACATTTTTAAAGTGCTGAAAACTGTCATAGACAACACCATCAAAACCAGAAGTGGTTGATTTCTTTGTTGCCGGGCAGAAGGTGAAGATTTTCTGGCTGCTTCCTTCGGCTTTGTCCTTGGAGGGCATGTACCTCTTACGCTGCCCACCACACTGAGGTACTTTGCATGCCCCACATGGCTTTGAGGATTTGCGAGGCATGACTGGGTTGGATGGCTGTGCAAGGGGTGGTGCTACAGGTATGAGGCCTGAAGTGTGAAGACGCATGGAGGGAGCCTGTGGTTGTGCAGGAACCACCAGGAGTACGGGCGCTGGGGACACTCTGGGCGCTATGGGCTTGGCCGCAGCAGCAGGCTTAGGCTGAATGGGCCTGTTCACCAGCTCCGGTTCCTCACCATCTATCCTGTGAATATTAAACGTGATGATGAGTGTCAGAATGATTTATGTCCAAAATTTCCACATTTCTAGCAATAAAGTGCTCAAATAACTTACCTCCGCTTCTCACCACGCCGTTTACCAGCAACGTGTTGAACGTCCTGGTACTGAACCTGAGCTCGATCTGGTGGTGGTAGGGATGCTGGCAGAGTTGGAGCTGCTGGCATTTGCTCATGTGAGAGCGCTGTCCGGTGAGGCTTTGCTGTTGGCACTACTGTAGCCCTGTAATTGGCCTTCTTCTCCTCTCTGGTGATGAAATTAGAGATGGATTTGGCATTCAGATTGGGCAGAGGAATGGAGAGAGTGCAGAGGATGGGGTCATCTCTGACTCTGTCAACGATCCTTTTGTACTGCCCCTTTATGGAAGATGTTATTTTACTGGGGGAGGAGAGAAAATTGGTCGGTGGCTGATTTTTAAGCATCTTGATGACGAGGTACAACAGACGACTGTCCTCTGTCACCTGCGCTGCCTGAGGGTACCTCATCCACCCAAACTTTGTTTTCTGGGCTGCTCTGGTCTCGGGTGTGTCAGCCCCAAGACACCGGCCAAACAGCGTGTAGCCCCATCTGGACTCGTACCTCTTCACAAAGTTGACAGCAGTCTTGTCATGCTCCTGAAGGGAACCGGCAGCAGTGACGATCTTCTGCCTGAGGTCAGCTGGCACAAGGTGGTGGTGACTGTTGTCTGTCAGTTCAAGCATCAGCAATGCCAACGCCTCCACTTCCTCTATTCCTGGCAGATGCAGATGTCGCTGGGTCATCAGCACATCCTGCAGAGCGGGACTATCCTCCTCCTCCACGCGCTCTGCTTCCGTGAGGATGGCGTGTTTCCTACAGATGTCATCAATAGGATCCTCCTCTGCAGGCATGTCGATTCCCTCATCTGCCATCTCCTCCTCGCTTTGCTCAGCCGACTCCTCTTCGTCACCAGTCTGCTCTTCCTCAACTGCTTCCTCAACTGCAAATATGCAATTGTACTCATCACAAATGTGTCTGGCCACTTGCAAACACTTCATGCATACACAGACATGCACATAATATGCAAGATTTTTTTTTTGTTTAATATTACCGGTGATATGAAATTTAACTTTACTGTCATTGTTAGAATATGGATGAAGAATAAAGGGATAGTGTAGCCTCGTATGTATGTATATTGTTCAAGTGTGCGATTAACTTTACCTCTCTGGGCATAGTAACTCCTCGCAGTGAAGCTTGTTGACTGGCACATGGCATACTCCACACCAAGGAGCTCCTCCTCTTCTGGGTCCCTGTATAGAATAGAATAGAATAGAATACATCTTTATTGTCCACCAGGGGTGGAAAATTGTCTTTGGCTCACCAAAAAACAAACATCTCTAAAAAACAGACAGCTCTAGGACAACAACATACATACATGGTTACATAAGAACAACAGAGGTACAATTAACATATAAGTAAAAAGATAAATAAGAATAAAAATAGAAATAAAAAGTAGAAATGATACAGTTCATCAGAGTCTGTGGATTGGTCACTTTTTAGAGTTAAGAAAACTGATTGCATTGGGAATAAAAGATTTTCTGAAGGCGCCTTTGGCCAGAGGAACTCTGTAGCGCCTCCCAGACTTCATAAGTTCAAAGTGTCTAGAAAGAGGATGAGAGCTGTCTGCCACAATTCTCCCGGCCTTTCTCCTTGTCCTTTCACTGTAAAGGTGGCTAAGTGGCTTAAGGGGTTTTCCCACAATTTTGCTCGCCATTGTCACAATCCTGTTTAGTTTGTTCTTGCACTTGTTCTTGTACTGATCAGGATAGGGCATAGGAGCAGCAAAGTTGGGCTCCAGGACATGGTCTTTGCCGAAGAGCACCTCAGCCTGCTGATTCATGCGCTGGATCTGCCGCGCATCCATGCATGATGTCTGCCGACCCTGCCCGCCAGCAACCCGGAGTGACTCCATCCGATTGTTCCACTGGACAGCAAACACAATCAGATAGACCTGAAACACAAGACCAATTGAATGCGTTATTAAAGCTATGAAATAAAATGTATTGTTGAAAGATTTTTTGTTCTATTGAAGTGTTATTTTTGTTACTTACTTGGAATGGCATGATACCACATCTCTGGGAAGGAATGGCATTGTAGAGGTGTGCATGCAACCCCTCCAAGGAGTTACTGCCTCGTCGGCACCTGTACTTGTTCAGTCGAACACCATGCAGCACGACCACCTTCACAGCGACGTACAGCTGTATGCCGGGGGGATCCTGTAAAACACACAACAAATCGCAAGTTTCTTGTTTATTATGGTGTCGTTTGAAATATTGCCATATTTGTTTAGATGCTTTTACAATGACACATGACAATGTGTCTACAAAGACAATAGCCCACCTGCATGCAACCAAGATGCTTGCTTGCAGTTGCCCAGTGAGCATCAACTGCCTCTGCTGACTTGAACAGGTGGATGCCATCGATGTCAAGGCCTGCTGCTCCCTTGAACTCAGCAATGATGGACTCGACCACTGAAGCTGTCTCCTGTAACATATATTTAACATAATAATTAATTAGGGCTCATCCAGTGTGATGCTTCTAATTCACACAATTAATATGTGGATTAATTTTACACTTACGTCAACACCACGGGTGATGCGCCTAACGTAGGACCTGATCTGACAAGGCTTGAGGAAGGATATCATTTCCTCGTCGGAGTATGCGGCGTACAACTCCTGGTTGCCACTCCTGACAGCCTTGCACAAGAGCATCATGTCGTCCTTGTTGTAGGCCAACACTGCACCTGCCAAAGCACTCATGAATGCCCCATACTTGGCATGGCTCTGTTTGATGATGACAGCATCCCAGCGGTGCAGTCAGTGTCGGATGTCAAGTCTGACCACAGTACCCTTCTGCACCCAGTCGCTGAACAGAGTCTCCAGGAAGGATGAACCACTGTCACTGAAATGATATCAACATTGTATACAGCCTGTGCTCCTGGTAATAAGAAAAAGTAATTTAATCTTCACTGTTTCATCTATCAATTGAATTATCAATTTCATTATCAGTTATATGGAGGTATTATTTAACTTACCGACAACAGTTGTTGTCTGCATATATGACCTTTGGTGCAGGAGCGTTTGCACGTTGGAACCGGGCAGTCAGACCGTTTGCCATACGCCTGTAGCACCCCTCAGACTCAGCTGCCACCACCACTGTCGTCAAGAACTGGCCCCATTCATTCAGAACACTGGTGACATACTGCATGGTGCCCTGGCCATCACCATATATCTTCTTGAGGATCTACAAAAAGAAAGCAGAACATTCATATTACAGTGTCTCTTACTGTAACAACTTTTCCAGCCTGTCCTCCTGCATGCCTATAAATCACAAAGTATTCTCACTCGACTTGATTATCAAGAACTGAGCTTCGTTAGCACAACAGAATACTGATCAAAGTGATGTTTTATTCATACCTTTTTTGTACCATCAATGCAGAGGATCTCTCCAGTCACACTGAGGATGGCAGCTCTGTACTCAGGCATCCTTTCCATTATCATGTGTGCACGCCTCAGCACACGGGCAGATGGAAGAGGAGACTGAGGGATGGGAGGGGTGTACGTACCAGGAGCTTTTACAAAGGAAAGGATGCCACTCTGAGACGATGAAGATCCAGCTGTGTGGGCCTCGTACAGGAGAGTCTGGTAAAGGTCACGCCGTTGGACATACCACTCATCGTGGCCCTGCTGCAGCAGTCTCTGTACCTTGTTCATGGACACAGCATTGAGCCGGTCGCTCAGCAGGGTGATGACACCTCTGTCGATAGCACGCTTCCCACACAGAATTGCAGGAAACATGCTTCTGATGGCTGGGGCGAGGTTCATCAGAATCCTGGGTCTGTGTGCCAACCACATGTACTGTTGGAGGTGATGTGAATCCTCCTCCTCCTGGTCACTGTCTGCATCACCATGTGCCCTGCTCACCGCCTGCCGCATCCTTTCACAGTGAGAACATTTCAGTTTCTCTGTCAACAGGGTGTAGTTGTACATCATCCCACACACTTGCCTGGCATAGCTGCCAAAGCCTTTCTTCTCCAGGTATTCCCCTGGTGGTGCAAGGCAGTTGGTGTTGGGGCAGCGGATCTTGGCTTTCATCACACCAACTGACCGCCAGAAGAAGGCAGGGGTGGTAAAAAAGGCCATCATGTTGGGCACTGCTCCCTTGACAGAGACAGGAGGCGGAGGCGGGTGGAACTCCATCTTCTCCTTTAAGAGCTTCCTCTCCACTAGCTCACCTTTTGCATTCTTGTACCCGGACAAGCCTTCATAGAGACCGTAGCGCTCATCACATTTTAGCCACCTGATGTTAGGAGGGGCTATACCAAGGGCTTGGGCAGATGCAGGTGGCTGCTCCCAGTATTTCTGCCAACCCCCCAGCACGATGCCACTGGATTCTGAGGCAGAGCTCTCAGCTGTGGGTCTTCCCTGAGAAGTGCTGGGCCTGTTGGTAGAGTCCTGGGTCACAGCTGGAGCGAGCTCTCCCCAGGTGGTAAGCTGTGTTGAGACCGGTACCTCAGACTCGTCAAGGACTTTTTCTGATGAAGAAATGCCAGAAAAATGTATTAACCACATGGATTCATATGTAGTAATGAATTTCACAAAACACAAACATTTTTTTCAGATTAGAAATGGCTGTAATGTTGTACAGAAGCTTTCTTAATCAGTATTATTTTACACAAAAGTTGTCTATTCTACTCACATTACAGTTTACATTCCTTTCAGATGAGTGTACATACAGTGCATATAATACGTCACAAGACTAAAATTTATCTAGCTTAAGTCAAGAAAGTGTATGATGTGAATGTATTATGCAATTTTTGCATATTGTGTTGTAAAGAAAGGTTATTTGATTTTCATTTTAGCATAATATTACCTGCAGCAGCCAATATTTCAGCATCGCTTAAATAGCCAGGTTCCTGTTGGAATTTGGAAACAGAAGATGCAGCTGCCTTTTCTTTTTTTGATTCCCGTTTCTGCAAAAAAATAAAATACATCTGTACCACCCAACATCTCCAATGAGTTCTTAATATGTCTAAAGCAATTATAATGTAATGTTGAGTAAAGTAAAGGAGAAAAACAGTTATTACCTCCAACCTCTTGTCAAGATGACATTTGACAGAAGGGAACTCTCTGACAAACTCCAGCATTCGCTCCTTTTGCCATTTAAGGAGCTCATTCTTCTCACCCTTCTGGCAATATTCAGCGACCAACCATACCACCCAGCCAACATCATTTTCAAGTAGCCACCTGAATGTCTGTCCAGCGTATTTGCCAAATGTGATTATTAACTGGCCTTTCCACATTTCCCCCCCAGATTTCTTGGCAGCAGCCTCTGCCTTTTCAGGATCCAGCCATCCAGGGTCAACTGCTTTGCTGGGGGCCTCGGCCACAGTCCTAGCAGCATCTGAGCACAGCAGCCTGGCCTCTCCCTGCCTATACACTGCAATGCGTGGATACAGATGCTGCTTCAGGTGGGAGTTCAGTTGATGCTTGAAGGTGAAGCTTTTACTACACACATCACACTCAATCTCCTTTGGAGCATGAAGCCTCATGTGCCTTGTCAGGTTTGACTTCTCAGTGAAAGTCATGTCGCACACACTGCATTTATGTCCCTTCCACTCCATGTTGAACCTTAACAACAGAAACAAATATTAATTAAGTGAATATGAAACTGTATGATATTTTGTCATGTTTCAGATAACTATCTAGCTCATGGTTTAATAGTAGTTAGGTTATTTGATGAGGTAAAAGGAGATCACTAGATGATATAATAGATAGACAATAATTTTTTTCACATTTACAATATGTTATAGGTTAATTAAAATGCTGTCATGATGATAAAAGTGATAGAATATACAGAAATTCTCACAATAATGAGATGCCAAACTACTAGCAGTTGTTAGCTGAACGTTACATTGTCATTACCAACATACTAATTAGTGCTATGTAAATAATCATCTTTGCCGCAGAAAGTTGCCACTTTTCAAAGAATCTTTTCATTCATAAAAACCAGCATCAAGATAGTTTAACGTACGCTAAAATATACACATAGAAAAGTTCAAGGTGAAGAAGATTAAACTCACCTCAGCGAAATGAAAACTGTAGTTATGGCTGGCAAACGGCATGATGCTGATTGGCCCGTCAGGGGAGACCCTTCCCCGCATGGCTCCACCCTTAGGTCTCCATGATTGGCAGGTTGGCAGGGAACGAAGAAATATACAAGTTTAATATGCGGTTAAATACTATAATCATTAGATAATGATGCATCTACATTATTATATGAATGAAATGCCTTCATTATTAGTGACTGGTGTAATTAAAAATCAGTGACATTTGATGCAAATAATAACTAGGATCACCACTGATTTAGTGAAAGGTGACCAAAATCTGCAGTTGAATTAAACATATGACAGTGAATGTCATAAACACATTGATTTCCACATGTTATGATAGCATAATATTTATGTATATGAAGCGACCGGTAACCATGGCAACATAAACGCGTTTGCTGCCATCAACGCCAAACTCCATAAGCGGAACGGAGACAACTAAACAGACAACGGTACAAAATACTATACTGCTTATGAAAACTCAAGTTGCCACAATTATTTACATCTCACAGCGTTTGCCGAGACTTCGGCGTAGTTTACACAACACATAAATACGTCAGAATCGGATTATGAGCCTGCCAAGTCGTCAATGTGTTGCGTGCAGGGCTTAATTTGAGGGGGAGCAAGCCGGAGCGCGCTCCGGTAAACCTGTAAATAAATATACTTTTTGCGCACCGCTGCGCGCTCATAACGGCACAACGGCATAATGGTAAAAGTTACACAAGTAGTACATATATGTGGCTTAAAAAGGACAGTTGGGTTAATGTGTCTCACACAGCGCATCTGTGTGTGAGTGTGCTGTTTTATGTTTCTTCGTTCCATGCGTAAAAGCCAAAAGCGCACTGGAGATGGGCAATCTCCAGCTGTGTGTGTGTGTGTGTGTGTGTGTGTGTTGCGCTTTTTTTTTCTCTCGCACCGGAGCCACTCATCCTCTGCGCTCCGGGACCTCCCACTTTACAAATTAAGCACTGGTTGCATGAATGCAGCGAGGAGATGATGCTTGGACGTAAAATTGAATCCTGTGTATAAGTGTCACGCCACTTACTAAAAAGGACAGTTGGGCTGCTTAATGTGTCTCACACAGCGCATCTGTGTGTGTGTGCTCATTTAAATGAGCAGCCAGAAACAATTGTTTCTTCGTTCCATGCGTAAAAGCCAAAAGCGCACTGGAGATGGGCAATCTCCAGCTGTGTGTGTGTGTGTGTGTGTTGCGCTTCTTTTTTTTTCTCTCGCACCGGAGCCACTGCGCTCCGGGACCTCCCACTTTACAAATTAAGCACTGGTTGCGTGAATGCAGCGAGGAGATGATGCTTGGACGTAAAATTTAATCCTGTGTATTTGTCACGCCACTTACTATTCGGCTTATAAACGGTAGCGTTTCAACACAGATTAATCAATATTTCACTCAAACTGTCCCCTGAGGTGTCAGACTGTCATGGCCGCCGTACAGACGTGTCTCGCTCAATGATGATTGGCGATCACTGCTGCTCAACAGCGCTCAATGATTGGCGGGTTGAGCGCTCTCCCTGCTGAACAGAGCTCAACCATTGGTCGGCATAGGGACTTGGCTGGGAGATCGCCTGGGAATGGCTCATGACCCCCCCAAGTCCCTATGGTCAACCTGGGGTGTGGGTGATCCTGGGGATGGAGGTGTCCAAGCTGTGGAGCTGTGGAGCAGAAGGTCGCGGGTTTGATCCCAGGCTGTGGCAAAGATGAAGAAGCGCTTCAGGGGTCATTCAGACGTGTGTGGAGTCTTTGCAAATTATGTATTAATGATAATTAATGAATGGAGAATAAAACTCATGGTAAATACAACATCTGGGGGTTAAGTCTCTTCAGTATTGCTGAATTCAAATCTGCTGAAATGCCTCAATATAGAGAAATAAGTATATCAACTCCACTGGCAATGCATTACTGCTGAACAGGGCAAAAAAAGTCAATTAATCACCATGAAACTTCTGTAGATTACTGCTTACCCTGAGACAACAAATCACAATTTTCAAATTCACATCCAAATTAAGTGTGATGTCATTATGTGCGAATTTGCATCCAATATCTAAAAAAACAACGTATTGTTCATAAGGAACAAGCCAGAGAGGGTTCATGTAGATATGTGATACTTTAATATTCTATCCTGTTCACCTAATTACTGCAATGCCTATGTTTTTAGGCCTATGTTATTGTAGTAATTAGGAGGCTTAAAACTATTTTTTTTTTAGCCTGGTACATACTGTAGCAGATTTGGATACAGCCACTTTAAATACCCCCTAAATGTTAAATAAGCCAATTTCTGACATTCTACCTAGTCTATTGTTGGAAAGTGAAAAGTTGCAGCAGCATTTTATACAAAAACTGTATGCAGCCAATAAGTGTACAAAGAATTTTAATGATGCTGCCATCATTAAAATTCTTTGGTTGCATAGAGTTGTGTCTTTCTGCTCACAATCTAAAAAAAAAAAAAAAAAAGACATTATTCTCAACTAATCATGCAAGAAAATATATTTTATTAAAATAACAACAATCATAAGAGTTTCCTCTTCCTTAATCCCTCATCGACCACATTTTTAAAGTGCTGAAAACTGTCATAGACAACACCATCAAAACCAGAAGTGGTTGATTTCTTTGTTGCCGGGCAGAAGGTGAAGATTTTCTGGCTGCTTCCTTCGGCTTTGTCCTTGGAGGGCATGTACCTCTTACGCTGCCCACCACACTGAGGTACTTTGCATGCCCCACATGGCTTTGAGGATTTGCGAGGCATGACTGGGTTGGATGGCTGTGCAAGGGGTGGTGCTACAGGTATGAGGCCTGAAGTGTGAAGACGCATGGAGGGAGCCTGTGGTTGTGCAGGAACCACCAGGAGTACGGGCGCTGGGGACACTCTGGGCGCTATGGGCTTGGCCGCAGCAGCAGGCTTAGGCTGAATGGGCCTGTTCACCAGCTCCGGTTCCTCACCATCTATCCTGTGAATATTAAACGTGATGATGAGTGTCAGAATGATTTATGTCCAAAATTTCCACATTTCTAGCAATAAAGTGCTCAAATAACTTACCTCCGCTTCTCACCACGCCGTTTACCAGCAACGTGTTGAACGTCCTGGTACTGAACCTGAGCTCGATCTGGTGGTGGTAGGGATGCTGGCAGAGTTGGAGCTGCTGGCATTTGCTCATGTGAGAGCGCTGTCCGGTGAGGCTTTGCTGTTGGCACTACTGTAGCCCTGTAATTGGCCTTCTTCTCCTCTCTGGTGATGAAATTAGAGATGGATTTGGCATTCAGATTGGGCAGAGGAATGGAGAGAGTGCAGAGGATGGGGTCATCTCTGACTCTGTCAACGATCCTTTTGTACTGCCCCTTTATGGAAGATGTTATTTTACTGGGGGAGGAGAGAAAATTGGTCGGTGGCTGATTTTTAAGCATCTTGATGACGAGGTACAACAGACGACTGTCCTCTGTCACCTGCGCTGCCTGAGGGTACCTCATCCACCCAAACTTTGTTTTCTGGGCTGCTCTGGTCTCGGGTGTGTCAGCCCCAAGACACCGGCCAAACAGCGTGTAGCCCCATCTGGACTCGTACCTCTTCACAAAGTTGACAGCAGTCTTGTCATGCTCCTGAAGGGAACCGGCAGCAGTGACGATCTTCTGCCTGAGGTCAGCTGGCACAAGGTGGTGGTGACTGTTGTCTGTCAGTTCAAGCATCAGCAATGCCAACGCCTCCACTTCCTCTATTCCTGGCAGATGCAGATGTCGCTGGGTCATCAGCACATCCTGCAGAGCGGGACTATCCTCCTCCTCCACGCGCTCTGCTTCCGTGAGGATGGCGTGTTTCCTACAGATGTCATCAATAGGATCCTCCTCTGCAGGCATGTCGATTCCCTCATCTGCCATCTCCTCCTCGCTTTGCTCAGCCGACTCCTCTTCGTCACCAGTCTGCTCTTCCTCAACTGCTTCCTCAACTGCAAATATGCAATTGTACTCATCACAAATGTGTCTGGCCACTTGCAAACACTTCATGCATACACAGACATGCACATAATATGCAAGATTTTTTTTTTGTTTAATATTACCGGTGATATGAAATTTAACTTTACTGTCATTGTTAGAATATGGATGAAGAATAAAGGGATAGTGTAGCCTCGTATGTATGTATATTGTTCAAGTGTGCGATTAACTTTACCTCTCTGGGCATAGTAACTCCTCGCAGTGAAGCTTGTTGACTGGCACATGGCATACTCCACACCAAGGAGCTCCTCCTCTTCTGGGTCCCTGTACTGATCAGGATAGGGCATAGGAGCAGCAAAGTTGGGCTCCAGGACATGGTCTTTGCCGAAGAGCACCTCAGCCTGCTGATTCATGCGCTGGATCTGCCGCGCATCCATGCATGATGTCTGCCGACCCTGCCCGCCAGCAACCCGGAGTGACTCCATCCGATTGTTCCACTGGACAGCAAACACAATCAGATAGACCTGAAACACAAGACCAATTGAATGCGTTATTAAAGCTATGAAATAAAATGTATTGTTGAAAGATTTTTTGTTCTATTGAAGTGTTATTTTTGTTACTTACTTGGAATGGCATGATACCACATCTCTGGGAAGGAATGGCATTGTAGAGGTGTGCATGCAACCCCTCCAAGGAGTTACTGCCTCGTCGGCACCTGTACTTGTTCAGTCGAACACCATGCAGCACGACCACCTTCACAGCGACGTACAGCTGTATGCCGGGGGGATCCTGTAAAACACACAACAAATCGCAAGTTTCTTGTTTATTATGGTGTCGTTTGAAATATTGCCATATTTGTTTAGATGCTTTTACAATGACACATGACAATGTGTCTACAAAGACAATAGCCCACCTGCATGCAACCAAGATGCTTGCTTGCAGTTGCCCAGTGAGCATCAACTGCCTCTGCTGACTTGAACAGGTGGATGCCATCGATGTCAAGGCCTGCTGCTCCCTTGAACTCAGCAATGATGGACTCGACCACTGAAGCTGTCTCCTGTAACATATATTTAACATAATAATTAATTAGGGCTCATCCAGTGTGATGCTTCTAATTCACACAATTAATATGTGGATTAATTTTACACTTACGTCAACACCACGGGTGATGCGCCTAACGTAGGACCTGATCTGACAAGGCTTGAGGAAGGATATCATTTCCTCGTCGGAGTATGCGGCGTACAACTCCTGGTTGCCACTCCTGACAGCCTTGCACAAGAGCATCATGTCGTCCTTGTTGTAGGCCAACACTGCACCTGCCAAAGCACTCATGAATGCCCCATACTTGGCATGGCTCTGTTTGATGATGACAGCATCCCAGCGGTGCAGTCAGTGTCGGATGTCAAGTCTGACCACAGTACCCTTCTGCACCCAGTCGCTGAACAGAGTCTCCAGGAAGGATGAACCACTGTCACTGAAATGATATCAACATTGTATACAGCCTGTGCTCCTGGTAATAAGAAAAAGTAATTTAATCTTCACTGTTTCATCTATCAATTGAATTATCAATTTCATTATCAGTTATATGGAGGTATTATTTAACTTACCGACAACAGTTGTTGTCTGCATATATGACCTTTGGTGCAGGAGCGTTTGCACGTTGGAACCGGGCAGTCAGACCGTTTGCCATACGCCTGTAGCACCCCTCAGACTCAGCTGCCACCACCACTGTCGTCAAGAACTGGCCCCATTCATTCAGAACACTGGTGACATACTGCATGGTGCCCTGGCCATCACCATATATCTTCTTGAGGATCTACAAAAAGAAAGCAGAACATTCATATTACAGTGTCTCTTACTGTAACAACTTTTCCAGCCTGTCCTCCTGCATGCCTATAAATCACAAAGTATTCTCACTCGACTTGATTATCAAGAACTGAGCTTCGTTAGCACAACAGAATACTGATCAAAGTGATGTTTTATTCATACCTTTTTTGTACCATCAATGCAGAGGATCTCTCCAGTCACACTGAGGATGGCAGCTCTGTACTCAGGCATCCTTTCCATTATCATGTGTGCACGCCTCAGCACACGGGCAGATGGAAGAGGAGACTGAGGGATGGGAGGGGTGTACGTACCAGGAGCTTTTACAAAGGAAAGGATGCCACTCTGAGACGATGAAGATCCAGCTGTGTGGGCCTCGTACAGGAGAGTCTGGTAAAGGTCACGCCGTTGGACATACCACTCATCGTGGCCCTGCTGCAGCAGTCTCTGTACCTTGTTCATGGACACAGCATTGAGCCGGTCGCTCAGCAGGGTGATGACACCTCTGTCGATAGCACGCTTCCCACACAGAATTGCAGGAAACATGCTTCTGATGGCTGGGGCGAGGTTCATCAGAATCCTGGGTCTGTGTGCCAACCACATGTACTGTTGGAGGTGATGTGAATCCTCCTCCTCCTGGTCACTGTCTGCATCACCATGTGCCCTGCTCACCGCCTGCCGCATCCTTTCACAGTGAGAACATTTCAGTTTCTCTGTCAACAGGGTGTAGTTGTACATCATCCCACACACTTGCCTGGCATAGCTGCCAAAGCCTTTCTTCTCCAGGTATTCCCCTGGTGGTGCAAGGCAGTTGGTGTTGGGGCAGCGGATCTTGGCTTTCATCACACCAACTGACCGCCAGAAGAAGGCAGGGGTGGTAAAAAAGGCCATCATGTTGGGCACTGCTCCCTTGACAGAGACAGGAGGCGGAGGCGGGTGGAACTCCATCTTCTCCTTTAAGAGCTTCCTCTCCACTAGCTCACCTTTTGCATTCTTGTACCCGGACAAGCCTTCATAGAGACCGTAGCGCTCATCACATTTTAGCCACCTGATGTTAGGAGGGGCTATACCAAGGGCTTGGGCAGATGCAGGTGGCTGCTCCCAGTATTTCTGCCAACCCCCCAGCACGATGCCACTGGATTCTGAGGCAGAGCTCTCAGCTGTGGGTCTTCCCTGAGAAGTGCTGGGCCTGTTGGTAGAGTCCTGGGTCACAGCTGGAGCGAGCTCTCCCCAGGTGGTAAGCTGTGTTGAGACCGGTACCTCAGACTCGTCAAGGACTTTTTCTGATGAAGAAATGCCAGAAAAATGTATTAACCACATGGATTCATATGTAGTAATGAATTTCACAAAACACAAACATTTTTTTCAGATTAGAAATGGCTGTAATGTTGTACAGAAGCTTTCTTAATCAGTATTATTTTACACAAAAGTTGTCTATTCTACTCACATTACAGTTTACATTCCTTTCAGATGAGTGTACATACAGTGCATATAATACGTCACAAGACTAAAATTTATCTAGCTTAAGTCAAGAAAGTGTATGATGTGAATGTATTATGCAATTTTTGCATATTGTGTTGTAAAGAAAGGTTATTTGATTTTCATTTTAGCATAATATTACCTGCAGCAGCCAATATTTCAGCATCGCTTAAATAGCCAGGTTCCTGTTGGAATTTGGAAACAGAAGATGCAGCTGCCTTTTCTTTTTTTGATTCCCGTTTCTGCAAAAAAATAAAATACATCTGTACCACCCAACATCTCCAATGAGTTCTTAATATGTCTAAAGCAATTATAATGTAATGTTGAGTAAAGTAAAGGAGAAAAACAGTTATTACCTCCAACCTCTTGTCAAGATGACATTTGACAGAAGGGAACTCTCTGACAAACTCCAGCATTCGCTCCTTTTGCCATTTAAGGAGCTCATTCTTCTCACCCTTCTGGCAATATTCAGCGACCAACCATACCACCCAGCCAACATCATTTTCAAGTAGCCACCTGAATGTCTGTCCAGCGTATTTGCCAAATGTGATTATTAACTGGCCTTTCCACATTTCCCCCCCAGATTTCTTGGCAGCAGCCTCTGCCTTTTCAGGATCCAGCCATCCAGGGTCAACTGCTTTGCTGGGGGCCTCGGCCACAGTCCTAGCAGCATCTGAGCACAGCAGCCTGGCCTCTCCCTGCCTATACACTGCAATGCGTGGATACAGATGCTGCTTCAGGTGGGAGTTCAGTTGATGCTTGAAGGTGAAGCTTTTACTACACACATCACACTCAATCTCCTTTGGAGCATGAAGCCTCATGTGCCTTGTCAGGTTTGACTTCTCAGTGAAAGTCATGTCGCACACACTGCATTTATGTCCCTTCCACTCCATGTTGAACCTTAACAACAGAAACAAATATTAATTAAGTGAATATGAAACTGTATGATATTTTGTCATGTTTCAGATAACTATCTAGCTCATGGTTTAATAGTAGTTAGGTTATTTGATGAGGTAAAAGGAGATCACTAGATGATATAATAGATAGACAATAATTTTTTTCACATTTACAATATGTTATAGGTTAATTAAAATGCTGTCATGATGATAAAAGTGATAGAATATACAGAAATTCTCACAATAATGAGATGCCAAACTACTAGCAGTTGTTAGCTGAACGTTACATTGTCATTACCAACATACTAATTAGTGCTATGTAAATAATCATCTTTGCCGCAGAAAGTTGCCACTTTTCAAAGAATCTTTTCATTCATAAAAACCAGCATCAAGATAGTTTAACGTACGCTAAAATATACACATAGAAAAGTTCAAGGTGAAGAAGATTAAACTCACCTCAGCGAAATGAAAACTGTAGTTATGGCTGGCAAACGGCATGATGCTGATTGGCCCGTCAGGGGAGACCCTTCCCCGCATGGCTCCACCCTTAGGTCTCCATGATTGGCAGGTTGGCAGGGAACGAAGAAATATACAAGTTTAATATGCGGTTAAATACTATAATCATTAGATAATGATGCATCTACATTATTATATGAATGAAATGCCTTCATTATTAGTGACTGGTGTAATTAAAAATCAGTGACATTTGATGCAAATAATAACTAGGATCACCACTGATTTAGTGAAAGGTGACCAAAATCTGCAGTTGAATTAAACATATGACAGTGAATGTCATAAACACATTGATTTCCACATGTTATGATAGCATAATATTTATGTATATGAAGCGACCGGTAACCATGGCAACATAAACGCGTTTGCTGCCATCAACGCCAAACTCCATAAGCGGAACGGAGACAACTAAACAGACAACGGTACAAAATACTATACTGCTTATGAAAACTCAAGTTGCCACAATTATTTACATCTCACAGCGTTTGCCGAGACTTCGGCGTAGTTTACACAACACATAAATACGTCAGAATCGGATTATGAGCCTGCCAAGTCGTCAATGTGTTGCGTGCAGGGCTTAATTTGAGGGGGAGCAAGCCGGAGCGCGCTCCGGTAAACCTGTAAATAAATATACTTTTTGCGCACCGCTGCGCGCTCATAACGGCACAACGGCATAATGGTAAAAGTTACACAAGTAGTACATATATGTGGCTTAAAAAGGACAGTTGGGTTAATGTGTCTCACACAGCGCATCTGTGTGTGAGTGTGCTGTTTTATGTTTCTTCGTTCCATGCGTAAAAGCCAAAAGCGCACTGGAGATGGGCAATCTCCAGCTGTGTGTGTGTGTGTGTGTGTGTGTGTGTTGCGCTTTTTTTTTCTCTCGCACCGGAGCCACTCATCCTCTGCGCTCCGGGACCTCCCACTTTACAAATTAAGCACTGGTTGCATGAATGCAGCGAGGAGATGATGCTTGGACGTAAAATTGAATCCTGTGTATAAGTGTCACGCCACTTACTAAAAAGGACAGTTGGGCTGCTTAATGTGTCTCACACAGCGCATCTGTGTGTGTGTGCTCATTTAAATGAGCAGCCAGAAACAATTGTTTCTTCGTTCCATGCGTAAAAGCCAAAAGCGCACTGGAGATGGGCAATCTCCAGCTGTGTGTGTGTGTGTGTGTGTTGCGCTTCTTTTTTTTTCTCTCGCACCGGAGCCACTGCGCTCCGGGACCTCCCACTTTACAAATTAAGCACTGGTTGCGTGAATGCAGCGAGGAGATGATGCTTGGACGTAAAATTTAATCCTGTGTATTTGTCACGCCACTTACTATTCGGCTTATAAACGGTAGCGTTTCAACACAGATTAATCAATATTTCACTCAAACTGTCCCCTGAGGTGTCAGACTGTCATGGCCGCCGTACAGACGTGTCTCGCTCAATGATGATTGGCGATCACTGCTGCTCAACAGCGCTCAATGATTGGCGGGTTGAGCGCTCTCCCTGCTGAACAGAGCTCAACCATTGGTCGGCATAGGGACTTGGCTGGGAGATCGCCTGGGAATACCCGGTGCTGTAAGCTTTTTCAACCAGCAGAGAGTGCTCTTGCTCCCTCTACTCACACATTTTTATACCTGCTTTGTTTGTTTGTTTATTTGTTTATTTCTTTGTTTATTGGATTGATCCCCATTAGCTACCGCCTTGGCGACCACTAATCTTCCTGGGGTCCATAAACTACATCAAATATTACATAAATAATAATAATAATAATAATAATAATAATAATAATAATAATAATAATAATAATAATAATAATAATAGATGAGTGAATAATAATAATAATAATAATAATAATAATAATAGATGAGTGAATGATAATAATAATAATAATAATAATAATAATAATAACAATAATGATAATAATAATGTATTAATTATATATAATATTATTATTATTATTAAAAGTTCATTGCAACCACTATTCATACTACAGAAAAGAGCCATAAGGATAATTCATAAGGCTGGTTTTCGTGAACACACCAATTCCTTATTGTTCAATTCTAAAATAATCCAATTTTTTGACATAGTAGAATTCCAAACTGCACAATTCATGTATAAAGCTAGGAACAGCTTATTACCATCTCACTGCCTGTTCCAACTCAACATGTGGGAGTGAAGTGGGGCGTCTCATAAACACCGACACACGGCAGCTGCAGAGTTTCAGCTCCGCTAGAATCCACCAGCTCCACTTGTGAATGAGCTCCACTGATTCTTGAACACACCGGTTTTACTCTCCGTCTCAGACATCAGAGATGTGGTTGCCGAGAAGTGAACACTATATAAGAGTTATTTCAGGGCTCAGCTTTCGCTTACGGCCATACCAGCCTGAATACGCCCGATCTCGTCTGATCTCGGAAGCTAAGCAGGGTCGGGCCGGGTTAGTACTTGGATGGGAGACCGCCTGGGAATACCCGGTGCTGTAAGCTTTTTCAACCAGCAGAGAGTGCTCTTGCTCCCTCTACTCACACATTTTTATACCTGCTTTGTTTGTTTGTTTGTTTGTTTGTTTGTTTATTTGTTTATTTCTTTGTTTATTGGATTGATCCCCATTAGCTACCGCCTTGGCGACCACTAATCTTCCTGGGGTCCATAAACTACATCAAATATTACATAAATAATAATAATAATAATAATAATAATAATAATAATAATAATAATAATAATAATAATA